>NC_053450.1:124977864-125277864 GCF_015227805.2 Hirundo rustica
GGCGGACTCCAGACTTCGCTCCACTCGCCGCTGGGCGGCTACAACTCGGATTACTCGGGCCTGGGCCACTCGGCCTTCAGCAGCGGCGCCTCCTCGCACCTCCTCAGCCCCGCCGGGCAGCATCTCATGGACGGATTTAAGCCGGTGCTGCCCGGCTCCTACCCGGACTCGGCCCCCTCGCCGCTGGCCGGCGCGGGGGGCTCCATGCTGGGCGGCGGCCCCGCCGCGCCGCTGGCCGCTTCGCCGCGCTCCTCCGCCCGTCGCTACTCGGGGCGCGCCACCTGCGACTGCCCCAACTGCCAGGAGGCCGAGCGGCTGGGGCCGGCGGGGGCCAGCCTGCGCCGAAAGGGGCTGCACAGCTGCCACATCCCCGGCTGCGGCAAGGTCTACGGCAAAACCTCGCACCTGAAGGCGCACCTGCGCTGGCACACGGGCGAGCGGCCCTTCGTCTGCAACTGGCTCTTCTGCGGCAAGCGCTTCACCCGCTCCGACGAGCTGCAGCGGCACCTGCGGACCCACACGGGCGAGAAGCGCTTCGCCTGCCCCGTCTGCAACAAGCGTTTCATGCGCAGCGACCACCTCAGCAAGCACGTTAAGACCCACAGCGGGCCCGGAGGCGCCGGGGGCCCCGGAGTCGGCGGCCCCGGCGGCGGCCCCGGCCCAGGCGGCAAGAAGGGCAGCGACACCGACAGCGAGCACAGCGCGGCCGGCAGTCCGCCCTGCCACTCCCCGGAGCTGCTGCCGCCCCCCGAGCCCGGCCACCGCAACGGCCTGGAGTGACAGGCGGAGGCGCGGGGCCGTCGCGTCCCCCGGTCCCGCCGCCCTCCTGGTCGCGCAGCGCCCCGAGCGCGCAGCCCCGCGGCGGGGACCCGGACACGTAAGTAGCTGCCACGGCTCCGCAAGAACAGCGCTCGGCCCCGCGGCCGCTCCGCTGCCCTCCCGAAGCCCCGCACGGAGCTGGCGGTGCGGCCGGGCCGCGCAGCCCCCGCGACGGGGGCAGGGGAGCGGCTCTGCAAGGGCGGAGAGCCGCGACCCCCCGTGGGGGCGGCCCCGCCGCTTCCTTTCCCCCTCGCCTCGAGACCCCCCGCCTCGTGTTGCTTTTAGAGAGGGAAAAACACCCGCGTCCCCTCTCGCTTTGCTGCTGGAAAGCGGCCCGTACTCCCTCCCTCCGCCGCTGGCGCCGGTACAGCCGCCGTGCCCCGGCGGGGCGGGCGGGCCGGGGCTGCCCCGCGGCGGGGCTCCGACGGCAGCGAGCGCCGCCAGCCGCGCCCCGTGCCCCGCACAGCGCCGAGCTGACACTCGGACGTGCCCTCATCCCGGTACCTGCTCAGAGCCCGTCTGCTCCCCGGGACAGGAGCGGCAGTGCGCTTATTTCCCCTCCCCCCATCTCCCCCCAATTTTTTTCCCCCCAATTTTAACAAATCGTTTACCTCTTTCGAGTCCAAATTTCACTGCGTTTGCCAGCACATTTGTACAATTCTCGTTTGAGCAGGAATCACGAAATACGTTGAAAATAATTAGGTTGAAAGTCGTGCATATATTTTTTTTAGCTTCAGACAGATGAAGAAACACCGTGGGTTTCAAGCGAAGATGTATTTCCAATGCCAAAAAAGCGAGGCCAGGGGGGAATAGGAAAATTAAATATTTGTATAATGCGTCTGAACCTATAGGTTTTTACCACTGGGGAATCGTTCTAGATTAGCTAACAATTAAAAAAAAAAAAACACTCCACCAGTGTATCGGTGTGAGGTGCAGTTGTCCAGGAGACGATTTTGTATAGTATTTTTCTTGTAAATTTCTTCCAGTAAATATTTGAAAATATATTGAAGTACACTTGAGCTTTTTCTTTTAATTTTTATTTCTTCTCCTGTCACGAGACAACATTCTTGCTGCAGTTCTAGCTCACTGCATTTTTTTTTTTTTTCTGGACTCCTTTCTTGAAGTGTGCATCAAATCACACTTCAGGATGTTGGTTTTGCTTGAGTATTAATTTAGCTAGGCATACAACTGTAATTAAGCAAACAATATTTGATAAATGTTGAATGACATTTAATTTAATGGAGCATGTACTTATTTGCATTTTCTGGCAGTTCAGGTATAGTTACGGTGAGAGTTCTCCTATATTTCATAAAGTGGGTTTGCCACGACCCATGTATTAAATAAACTGTCCAAGTGAAACTGAACTAATGTTGGCCTATGTGTATTTCCTGAAAATAATATTGATAAATGTTAATAAACACTCCTGACACTACATTAGCGGTTTGCAATGCTGCAAACTAATTGTCTCATTGTAATGTTGAAATAATTTGGATATTTCACATTGAAATGAAAAGCCCTTCGCTGGAACATTTTAGATCTGCATTTTAAATGCATGAAATGTAATTGATTTTTATCTGTAATATTTTAAATGGTATTAATAAACTCCAGAAAAACGTTCTACCTTAGGCCAGCCAGTTGTTTTTCTTCTTTGTAAGTCCATCGTTACAGTCCATTATTTACTTTGAACTCATATGGCATGAGTTGTTCTCTAGAGTTTCAGAGAAAAGTGAACATACAACCAATGTAAATTTTATCACATACTGAGAGCAGCTTTGAGGCATTAAAATGGGTAAGTTGTTCTATTTCATGCTTTTTTAAAATGCACTGTCAGAGGAAACTAAATGAAAGACGTTAGTTCTTTTTTAAAAAAATATTTTTTACATTCTAACAGTACAGTGGCTGTCACAAATCCGAGTGTGTCTGAGAAGCTGCTTTGCATATACCTTCGCCTTGAAATTATTTTTCGCATTGCGCCAGATCCATTGTGAAAGGAGATTTGATATTGAAATGCTGAGGGTCATTATTGCTATAAAAGACAAAATAAAACGTGCTCCTCCACTTTTGTTTTGAGGTAAGGTGGTTGTGGCTGGGAGCGTTGCTAATTGCCATAGCAAGCACTAACTTCTTCGGGTCTCAGGGCTGGGAAACTTCACGGTTGTGTGTGAAAACTCCCTTCTTGTTCGGAGGCGTTTTCCCCACAGGACCGGGAACCTGGGCAGTTTCAGGGGCTGCGGGGCGCTGTCAGCCAGCTGGTCCAGCGCTGCTGCCCTTGCTGTGTCCTTCAAATCTTTTCCACAAGCTCTCCCTGGATAACAATAAAAACACAATTGTGCCTTTAGCGTTTGCTTAGCGTTTTGGCAACCCCCCCCCCCCCCCAAATACCGAACCAAACCTGAAACCAACCCAAACCCCTCAAACTCCTAACACTTTCTTTTACTACTTTTTTGGGGGGTGGGAGGATGGGGGTGGGGGAAGTGTGTGGAGGTCCTCTTGTTTCTGCTTGAAAATCTGGCCTCTTGTGTTACTTAGGGAAGTGATGCTCACTGTTGGGGTACTGTTGAAAAATCAGGGCTAGAGCATGTAATCTGCATAGCAGAATGATCTTCTTGTGCACACAGGTGAAACACATGGTTGTTAGTAGCACCTGAAACAACGGGTATTAAACTGCAGGGCAAAAAAAGCACAGACTAGACAGCTCCAGATGCATTCAAGATTTTGGTCCTCTGCATGGTGTAGGGGTTAGACAGGACTACTAACAGACATGTGAAAAAACGTGAGTTGCTCTGGTTGACTTTTTCTGAGCTGCATTTGGATTTTTCTTCATTACAAACGCAACCAGGAGAGGCCTGCAAAGTTTGCTACTGAAACAAAGCAACAGTTTACTCTGATTTTTTTGTTTTGTTTTGTTTTTTGTTTTTCAATATCATGTAAATGGGGTGGTGTAGCAGCACCAGATTTCCCCCATGGGAGTGAGAGGAAGTGGCTATGTTATTTGGAAATTTTGGTCCTGATGAAATGGTCTGAGCACTTAGTAAAAAGGGAGCAGAAGATAACTTCTAATACTGCTTCTCTGATATCCACCTGAAAAGAGAGTGCTATCAAAATGCTATTGCCCAGGAGCTTGATGGTTTCTTTACGGCACTGGTTGCTCTGTCTTGGGACTGTCTGGCAGTGGGATAAGAGCCAGCATCAGAACTCATCCTTCGCCCAGGAAGGAGCGTGTGCTGTTGCTGTTTAGGAGCCGTCAGTTTGGAACCAGGCTGTGTGAGAACACACATATTTTTCCTTTCTTTTACCAGCAAAACCCAGCACTTGAATGCTGAATAGCTCCTTTTTGTAGTGGATTTACTTTTACTAAACCCTTCCAGATACGGGCATTGAGTTGCTTGATCAGAGCCGGGAACTTGTCTGTGCGTTGTGCAGATCAAGGTAGAGTTAAACTAGTTTGCTGACCCGCAGGTCAAACCGGTGTCCATCAACTCACCTTCCAACTGCCTTCAGATGACTGTGGCCATTCCCGTTTGCTCTCTGACCTTTTAAGTTGCTTCCCTTCAAGCTCGTAGCAATGTCTATCGAATTTCGTGTCCTGCTTTATCCATTATTCTGGCTTTTTATTGTCATTTTCCAGTTTAAAATTTCAATAGGGCAGTGATGGGAGATGTGTGGAGCTGAAGTGATTTAAAGCACCACTTCTTTTTTGCCTGCTGGTAGTGCCTTTCCTGCTACCCTCGGCCTGTGCCTGACGAGACTAAACAGCAATCAAAAGGTGTTGACTTCTACTCGATTCCAGTCTAGGAATGCGAAAGCAGAAAACAAGGACTGAAATCTCAAATGCTTTATTTGTGGATGTGATGGCTAATGCAGCCGTCAACACATTCACAGCTGTAAAGGAGATGGAGTAAGGATACTTGATGCAGTCCAACAAATCTTTCAGTACAAGTGGCTGGAAGTAAGTGTGCACTTGCCAAAACCTGCCACATTTCAGTTACATTCCGTGAAGCGACCTCTGGTTTAGCTTTGCGAAAAGGAGCTGGGAGAAGGTGTGAACAAATTAGGTGTGCTCTTGCCAGATTTATGACAAAAGGACAAAGCTCTTTCGCTGTGTCAAAATAACCTTATGTTTCTTAGAATAAAGCTGTCTTTCCCAGGTCACTCCATTACATTTTTTTTTTTTTTTAATCATAAAGATATATTAAAAATTCCTGAACAATTCCATGGAGGAAAGCACATTTTGCAATATCTGCTTTAAAAAGTTGAACACCAATTTTTTTCACTTGTTATGGCATCGTTTTAAGCAAACTGGCTGTCTTTTATGAAAGAGTATGGAGAAATTATTACACATCAGGAAGGTATGTATTGGGAAAAACTGCACTATTTAGGACAATTACTAGTTTCCTGTTCTATGGTTTTCTAACTGCCACTTGGAATTACTTTTTTAAAAAAGGGATTAGGGAAATAGGGGATAATGGCGAGTGCATAGGAGCTTTAGTGAGGCACTCTAAATTACTCACAGAGTAATTCCATTTTACACTTAGGGATTTCGAAACAAACTGGGATCCTGTATTACTTCTTGAGATACCCACAATTTTCCAAGAAGCATATTTACATTGCCTGCAAGGCCCGGTGTGGAGCTGAATAAAGGACCAACCTCCTGTGAAGCAATCTTGGTCTTGGCAATCGGAGAATTCTGCTTTCCAGGCTGAGCGATACTGCTCTGCAAAGTGCCAAAAGCACACGGGGAGCCCCGACGCTTTCGCAAAGTCCATGTCCCCGGGGAGGCGATGCTGGGAGCAGCCCCCGCTCCCGGCTGGAGCCTCGGGGCTGCCCTGTGGGTCGGGGACGCAGAAAGAAGTCTTATGAGCGTTCATCCCTTGTCATGGAAAGAGACATGGTTGGGCGGGAGGCTTCTTTTGAACAGTTTTTGCTCTTGGGGCGATGTCAAGCAAATTTCTTTTGCGAGGACGAGGAAAATAGTACTTTTACTTTTTTTTTTAAGTGTTATTACTATTGCCGGGAACATACTTTGCTTTACGCCTGTCCTCATCCCTTGAGACAGGAGGATGTGCATGCCTGTGCCTGTGCACTCAATGCAACCTCCAGCTGTCTCCCGCGCCTTTCCAGCTCCCCTTCTGCTGGCGATAAACCCGGCCACTTGCACATCCCGGTTGCCGCTGAGCGGAAGGTTCTGCACCTCGCCCGGACTTCCTCCCCCCCTGGTGCACCAGCGCTCCTTTCGAGGGCGATTAGCTGCCTCCCCGTTGCTCCCCTTCCCTTTTCGTGCCCCGACGCGGCCGCGGCCGCACGGGCGCACACGGGAGAGCTGCAGCGGGCTCGCAGCGCCACCCGGCGTGTGCGCCCCGTCGGCAGCGGGACCCCCGAGGGGCCGGAGCCGCCCCGGCGGGGCTGCGGGGCTGGGCGGGAGGGGAGCTCCCGCAGAGCTCCGTGCCTGACCCGTGCGGTGCCGGCGGGAGCGGCGGGGATCCGCGGGGCTGGCCCCCCTGCCCGCATCGCACGCGTCCGGGAGCCGGCGTGCCCTTCAAACGCAGGGTGTTTTACTCCAAATCACAGCTAATTCTCCCCTCCGGGACGAAGTGCCCTGGTTTCCCCCGAGGGACACGCCGCGACACTCCTTAGGACGGTGAGCTAATTTTTTTGCAGGACAAATGCTCCAGAATTCGTTTCTGCGGGCAGATGAGCAGCTCCACGCCCTTATGGGAGAATGAATCTCTGTGAAATTGCCTGGAAATAGGTGAGACGGAGAAGGTACCTGCAGCCCCCCAGGATCTGCCGAACATTGAACGCGGCAGCTGGAAATGGGGCGGCCGGGGGATCCCCGCCGCAGCAGGACGATGTCCTCGTCTCGCTTGAAGAGATGCTGAAAATGCGAAAGCAGCCACTAGGGAAGAACTGCGGATTTATTTTAGATGTTTCATCCCCGAATTGTTTGAAAGCTGCTAGGAGGGGGAGGTGACAGGGTGACAAGGGCTTTTGGCTGAGTTGCTAAACTCATTCATGTCGTTTAACGCTAGCTCGCTAGCTCGGGGACAGCTTTTTCTTCCCCCCTCTCTCACTTTTTTTTTTTTTTTTTTTTTTTTTTTTTCCTCGAGTTTATTGCAGAAAACGGTCCCGAGGAGACGCTCCAAAGTATTTTCCTATATTTTATAAATTTAGCTCCTCAGGGTGGCTCAGGTGCTCTCTTCGCCGACCTGTGCGTGTGAAAGGCAGCAAGTGTGTTCCTGACAATTTAAAGTGCTCCACAGTTAATTAAAGCTGCTCCCGGGTTTAGTTTTATAATGCACTTTTTAAAAAAATCAAAATATATCTCGTGTTATTAAATTCTTACAAGCCTGGTTTGAGAAGGGCTAGCGGGGCAGCACTGGTGGGGGCTCCCGGGGCGCGGGGGGACGGAACGATGCCATGACAATGCAGCGGAATGGGCACAGCGGGCAAAAGTGTCCTCTCAAAGGAAGGGCGACCGGCAAAGAAAACCCCTTCAGCCTGCAAATAAGGTGTCGAACTACTATCGCCTCCCTGCCTCCGTTAGCAAGAAGCAGGCGGTCAGACTTTTAACTACCCGGAGGAAGGAGATCTAACACTCGGAACTCCAGGGATTTCCCCCTTTTCACTGCTGTCCCCTCTCATACAGCTCTCGAATTTTTTAACCCCTTAGTCGCCTTCTCTCCTCTACTTTTCAGAGTGTTTTTTTTGTTGTTTGTTTGGTTTTTTTTTGTTTGTTTGTTTGGTTGGTTTGGTTTGGTTTTTTTGTGGTGGGTTTTTCTTTTGTTTGTCTGTGGTTTCTGTTTTTAGGTATTTTCATGGTCATACTCGAAGATCAGGCATGGGTGCCTGGCAACAGGTATGAAGATTTTCTTCTCCATTAAAGCAATCAACCTGTTGTGAGGATGCTGTTTATCCTTGCAAATCTTACCTATTGTAAAAACATTACCACCACACTTCACTCAGCTGCCTTCTCAGAGTTGCCAAGTGAGTCCTATGAACTTCTCTTTCGTCAGTGTAAAGGAGGCAAGCCACAATTATTTGCCAGTTGTGATTTTTGGTTTCTCCAGATAAATAAATAATCTATAAAGCGTGACTGCTGAAGAGTGAAGGGTACTGCATTGTTGAGTTTAGGTGGACAGCACAATCAGGTTGCCCCAAGGAAGAAATCCCTCCCTGGTAATAAGCTGGCACCTGAAATGTCAGTAAGAGTCAGCATCACTGTTTGCTCTGTGTGTTTGCTTTGCTTTGCATAGTCCAACCATTACCACACTAAGAATAGGGTTTAATTTGCTTATCCATATACATATGAAAGAACAAAGCCAAACGGAGAAAACACTTGCCAAACAGAGTTTCCAATTGTGCTGAATGCAGTGGCACACTGCTAACTTCGTACAGCCATCTTCTGTGTTAGGACAAACACAAGTCTCACTTTTTAGAGGGGTGCAGAGCAGGACTCCTTTCCTCCAGAGAGCACTGGTGTCACTCACACATGCAGTGACACAGGCCTGGCTCAGCAGCCAAGGGGTTCGTCAGTCTCATGCACCAAGCCCAAGATTTCCAGCAGACTTCTGTTTTAATGCCCACTTTGACACTGGATCACTTCTACTTTCAATTAAACTCAACAGCCTGTGGGAACAGCTGCAGACTAAATTTATGTCCCATTTTGCCAAGCACAGGATATTTAGAAGAATGAATGAAAGAATGAATGAATGAATGCGTGCGTGAATTGAAAACACATGCAAGAAGCATGTCTTTATTAAAAAAGAGCTTTCAAAGCTCTATGAATTTTGAAAGACTTGGATCCTGAAAAAATTGCTCTCATCAAGGACATCCTTAAAAATGTAAGTGCAATATATTTGTTTTTAGTTCTGCCTAGTTCTTCTCCCTTCATGACACAGAAACACAAAAATTCAGTCTGACCTGTTTCTGCTCATAAATGAGAAAAGCTTAATTGATGCCAAAGTCATGCTGTGGGTCTTGTTTCTATTCTGGAGAGCTACTGAGTACCCAAACATGAGTTCAGTTACAAAACATGGTATGTAAGAGTTCATAATTTTTTATAGACATTAAATCACAACCTGGCTAACATTCATGTCAGGCCCTGCTAATTTTCACTTGCACTGGCAGATATTAAGTTTTTCTGACTGTATGAGTCAGGTAAGAAAGATGATGGACTTCTAAGGCACTAAGTTTCCACATCCGTATCCTCTAGTTTATCATGAGGTAAATATTCCAGGGCACATGCATTCAGCATCATGGCATATCAGAGAGGGAAGGTAAAAAAAATCTATTACATATACATTCAAGTTGAAATATAGATACACAGAACAAAAGATTTTCCGCCTCTTGATGCAGTATTTTTTGATCTTGAATGTATAGCAGGCAGTGATTTCCTGTTGTCAGTAGTACTACATAAAATTATTGTGGACGATAGGAGAAGCTATGTTGCCTTCTAGAGATAACACACATTTTACAGGTTAGACAACTTACTTTCAATATCTTTCATTCAAAAATAAGTAAAAAATTAAAGCCATGAATAAAACCTCCCATGGGTAATAGACTTAATTAACAAGTGTTTTCATCTGGTAGTATTTATCTGTTTTGTTTTGCTTTTGCCATTTGGAGGCAGAAAGACATGTTTGTTTCACAATATTAATTGCTGTCCTGCTATTAAAATGCTCATGGGAGAATTAGTAGGAGTTTTAAAAGAGACCCAGAATCTCAAGAAAATAAGCGCATTGTCACTTCTTTTCACATAAAGAAGTGAGAGAGAGAGATTCAACAGCTAAATATAAATGAAAAAAATTCAGCCTTTTGTAAAATTGTTGGTGAATTGTACTTACTGATTGCAGGCCAAACACACATTTCATCTGCTGCAATAAATTTAAAATTACATGTGTGGATTTTGCCATTTGATAGCAGAGGAAAATGCACCTCTGAAGTCAGGTTTAATTCAAGAAAGTTCTGTTAAAAATACTTTCATAAAATTTATTGTGTTTCTTCAGGCACAGAAGAGATCAGAGGGAATAACTGCATCAACTAGCTACATTTTTGGCATATAACTTAGCCACACCTCCCCTGTTTGTAGTTGTCATCATGATCTCCCTAACCCTGCTATCTTTCCCTTATCCTTTTTTTTTTTTTCCTTTTTCTTTTTTTTTTTTTTCCCTTTTGTCAGCTGTCATTTCTAGCCCAGCTGCAATAACTTCTCTGATAAAATCTCTGTTTAGTCTGTGTTGGACAAATTTTCATTCTCATGAAACACTGTTTTTATTGGGGCTTTGCCTGGGTGAAGACTGAGCTGAAGAGTCAATAACACATCAGGCTGTCCCTTCATAATAATGTGCTTTAGGACAAAAACACATGGCAGAAGGAAGGACCTTGGTCATGGGTGGGTTTCAAGGCTGATCCCACTGTGGTCTTCCCCTGATGGCATCGGTTTCTCTAGATGGTTATTCCTGTTCTCTGAGGCATAATCTACATTTCCAGAGAGTACAGTACCAGCAGAGAAAGTAGGCAAAGTTTTCTCCCTTTGTGGGAAAAAAAAAAAAAAAAAAGAAAAGGCAAGATCAAACCCAGTGAAGAGTGGGAACAGGAAATAAAACATGGGCACTTGGCTGCTGCCAAACCCAGCAAGAATCTCACTGCACACGTCCCTGCATGCCTAGGTATGGAAGTCCCTAAGTGCTTTCAAGCTCTCTATGGCCACTTTGGTGTCATATTCTGCTCATCCCTTATGAGCTTGCCCCTGCTCACACACTCTGAGGATTCCCTAGCAGGACTTAATTCCCCACACCATGTCCAGGAAACTGCTTTTAATGAATGATGAGAGGAAGGTGACAGCAGTGTGCCTTCCTCTCCTGTGACTCCCCAAGGGCCTAGACACCAGCGAGGTAGGCTCTCAAGCAGAGCAGAGGTGCCCTAGCTGAGAAGTGAGCAGAATTTCAGTCATTTGTCCCCGGGCGCTAAATGCACACTGACAAAACGAAGCTCCAGAGATCAAATGATGTGTGGTTTCTCTTGTATTCATGCCAAAGAAGAAAGAGATCTGTATCTCAACAGAGATGTAAATGCTGATGAAAGCTTCTTCTGAAATGGGAGCAGTAACAAAAGCTGCCAAGCCGGAGAGATACTTTAGCTTGTAACAAGGCAGGAGGTTAGCCTTCTCTTTAATTGGGATACAGGAAAAAACTCCACTACTTAGCTGCTTATTTTCTTCATTTTCAGTAAACTAATTGTACCTCAAACCATCCAACAGATAGAAGAGTTCCTGTGAGGAGAGGTACAGAGGCAGATTGGTCGTTTGGTTATATGAGAATTGTTTCCATAAGGATTCACTTCAAACTACAGATGAATTTATTTCCACATGTGCATGCTGGCAAACAGTATTTAATGAACTTAGAATAATCTTTACATTTTTTGACTAATACAAGAATATGTCCCTAGTATGACTAGAGACCGCCTGTTTTCTCGAGGTTACATTTATATTTGACAAGTACCTTTCCCATTAGGTAAAGCTGATCTGTGTTACTGAGGCCGTGGGATGGATTGTTCAATAAGGGAAATTCAGAAGGGAATTGTAGCACACTTAACTCAGACCTACAAACCAATTAATTAACAAAAGACCATTCAATTCAGAATCTGGTACAAACAGGCTTGTAAACTAAAGCCACTGAGTTGCAGATTACTTTTCTTAAGAGATACTGCCTTACAACTTGGTTTTGCATGTGGAAAAATTCTGGAATACTTTTTGTTTGATAAAGTTAGTGATATTCCCTGAGCACAACGACCTTAGATTTCACTTTTATCTAATGGGAAGGCATCTTATATACTGCAAATCCTGCCACCGGGACCTGTTTCATTCCTCCCTGTGGGAAGCTGGGGGTATAAAACCTCTATTGTGATGACATTCTGTATCACAGGACTAAAGCTGTTGTGGAAAGCTGTAAATTTAGGATAGATTTAGGACTGTTGAAAAGAAACTCTTTCCCACTGTGTAAGGAGCAGCTCTTATCCCCCTTCCAAGACTGGAAGACTTAATACAGCAGCATGAAGTACACATTTATGTAGAAGTGGAGATGTGCATAAGTTTTGCTGTTGTTCAACTGAACTACTGGGACACCTAGGGTACTTGCAAAATTCAAATGGAAGTTTATATATCTAAATGTACAAAATCTCCTGGTTAGGGAACTCTACCAACACAGGGAGTTAGGACCTTCAGAATGAATCTGAACAGTCAGGGGCTCATTAAACCAGCAGGAGGAAGGGGTGCTGATGGATGACTATGCCTGCTCTCACAGGGCAGTGCTGCTGGGCACTGCAGTTGTGCCTCCAGGCATAAAGTGGTGGTTCTTAGCCAAATATGTGACATGCTGAGGGAGGGAGAGAAGTCTCAGTCACACATGTGTGTTGCATAATCATCAAATATGCCTGTAATACAGTTTTGTCAGAGGCAATTTTCACTTCCACATGGGTGCCTTGGGAAGCCTTCCTTTCCTAGGCTGAATTGCAACTATCAAATCTCAGCTGGTTTAGGTGAAAAAATATCACAGAATGATGCCTTTTGACTGAAATGGATTGTTTCACACTGTGTTGTAATGAAAATAAAATCTAAATTAAGAAAACTCTGTGTTCACGGAGTTATGAACCTGGTAATTTTAATGAGAAGAACAGGTTTATTTTGCTTTATTTGCAAAACCATTTTGAGAAGGATTTCACATTTTCACAGCACTTTCCACAAAAAAGTGCCAACTTTTTCTTCCTGAAACTGAAAAAAAAAAAAAAAAAAGAAAAAGAAAAAAAAAAAGAGTTGAAGCAGCTAGCTAAAAATCACAAGTGAAGTCTATAAGAATATATTGATTTTTCCTCCCTATATTTTTGCCTCACAAAAAGTAATTTGACTAATTGCTAATTAGGTTTACCATTATCATGAAAACTTCAGTGAGCATTGCAGATCTTGTGCTGTGTGCTCAGGTCAATACTTGTCCTGTCTACTGAAAGATAAATAGTATGTTTTCATGATAGGCTAGACTCTCTGGCAAAGCTCATGTGGCAGTAACACTATCACAGCAAGTGTCTACTTGAGGATTTGCAAAAAAACCCCAAACACCTTCCCTACGGGCATATTCACAATTTGTTTCCTAAAGCACCCAAAACAAGTCAAAACAAGTGAGCAGGACAAGAGGGTGGAGGGCCCAGGTGAGCAGCAGTACCTTTGTGCAGGGTACATAAGTGGCTGTCCCTGCTGAAGGTTCACAGCTGTTACATGGTTTAAGATTTTTCAGATTTCAAACTACAAATCAGATACTTCCAACTAGACCACCAAATTGCTAAACTGCATCGCACAAGGAAAATATTCAGCATTATGCAAACAAGGAGCAAAACCCTCCTGACATTCTCAGTTTGCACCCAAAGAAGAGGAACACTTCCCATAGCGAAGAGATGGATGAACAGAAGACCTGACACGTAAGGCGCCCTGAAGAAGACAATCAAGGTAATTGAAAGTCAGAGAAATATAACTCTCTTACAGTAAAAAAACCCACAGCAGATGAAATATTATGAATTTTGATGTAAAAAAAAGAAAGGGAAATATTATAAACTTATCTTTAGCAAACACAATCTGTCTACTTGAAGACGTGACTCTAGCCTGTCTCTCAGAAGTCTTCCTTTTCCTCTATTCCATCTTCCCTCCCATTTCCCTCTTGAAAGAACAGTCTGGTTTGCAGTCTGTTTGTTTTGTCACTCCAACTTTTTATAGGACAGTCTCCTGCCCAGAGTGTCTGGTGGGCTGCCCTACACTCATCAGTGGCTGCTCTCTTGCTGCTACCCAGGTTTGAGCAAGTTCACAGAAATAGAAAGCAAAAGGTCTTTGTCATTAAATGCAGAGGGCAGTGCACACACAGAGGGTAGCGTGGAAATCTAGGTGCAGAAATGCATCCTGGAATACGGCAGGAAAGAAAAAGGCAGCTGAAAGAATCTGTAAAGATAGTCCAAACAGAAGATAAGTCATGGGAAGCTGTGGTGATGCCTCCCCCAGTGTGTAAGGGCAGAGAACTTGAATTTGAATATTGCAGATATCTAGCGTTAACTCACAGAAACATAGAATGGTTTGTGTTGCAAGGGGACATTAAAGAGCATCTAGTTCCAACTCTCTGACCTTGGCAAGGGCACATCTCACTAGACCAGGTGGCTCAAAGGTGCTTCCAACCTGGCCTTGAACACCTCCAGGGATGGAGTACCCAAAACAGGTCTGGGCAAACTGTTCCAGGGTCTCACCGCCTTCATTTGAAATGAAGCTATTTTTAAATACTCTGTCCTGCTCAAGATACACAGCTTGTGTGGTTTTCTCAGCTTGTAATTTAGTGAAAGCTCTAGAATCTGGTGAAAAATTTGTGGTGAAATCAGATTGAAGGATGATGCAGGAAAATATAAGGAGTATTTAGTGAAGATACACAAGTACTAGGGGCTGGATAAAAAAGACTGTAAGGACACTTATATCTAGTGAAAGAGGAGAATTAGGGGCTGAAGTAATTGTATGGAAAACAGAAATATAAAAGGGAAAGGGTCTTGTGTGGTGGTGCAGAACTGTTTTATTAGATTTTTGTAAGAAGTTAATGTTATGGTTCGTTTCACTGTATCCCCAATTCTGTATCCCTTTTGTGTTGTCTGTATAATAAGGTGTTTTGTGTCAATCATCCCATACCTCACATGATATGTAACATCCCTTCTGCCCCAACCCCTCGCTCTGGGGCAGATTGTCTATCACTCCAGGGGTCCCTCCCAGATTGTGAAATCTCCGGCAGAGGGCTTCAGGTGATAGGTAGCCTGGGGGAAATTCCTTTGGCTCTGGATTTTAGTGGTCTGAAGCTTGGGGGTGGGCACACCTTGTTACCCCCTGAATCCCCTGATTTGTTGTCTTGTTGTATCCTCCCTGGGACCCTCCCCCGCTTATAGGGGGTGGGAAGGAGGAGCAAACTCTCTCGGCCACTGGGTTCTCAGCCTGGAAGCTCTCAGCCGCTCGCCTCGGAGCTTGGAGATCTCTGCTAATAAACATCCTTTAACCTGCTAAGCTGAGAGCCAGCCTTTTCTCTTCTGCTGCTGTTGACTGTCACCTTTGGGTCCAGCTGCTAAGCCGAGAAGCCAAAACGAACTGGAAACTTTGTGTCTGTGTTGACCCGAGCTAGCTGGGGGTCAGCTCCCACCCAGAGCGGGAACACAACCGGACACAGTCTTGTGATCCTTCAAGTGTTGTTGTGTGTGACCTCAGCTGAAATGAGCCAAGTTTAGACTCCAGGCTGCAAAATTTTAACCGTGATGATAACTAGTCATTGGAATTGAAATAACCATTTTTCTGGAATCATCAAAAAAAACTACAGTAAAATTCTTGCTACTGTTAACTCTTTAACCACTTTTATTTTTAAAGGAAATAAAATGTAATCTAGGCAGGAATTAGTTTAAGGGACTCCCTGGTACATAATTTGAGGGTAATCATAGCAATGAGTTTACTGTCTCTGAAACTATGTAGATAGGCCATCGGCTAGAAAATTGGAAAATTAATTGACTGCCAAAGGCTGTGGGAAACTCTGATCTGTATTTAACATTTCAAACTCTGTGAGAGCTAGAAGAGGCTGACTCTGAACTCAAAGATCTGTTCCAGTGAGGCCCAACATCAGCTCATGTTGAGATATTTTTTTGATAATTAGGTTTATTTATTTATCTTAGAGGTTTGCATAATAAATTTGAAATGGGTTTAATTTATTCCTTGATAATTTGGTGAAAAGTTTGAGAAAAATCAATTTTTTACCAGTTTTACTGACTTGTTAATTTAATTAATCAAAATACTTTAAAAAAAAATAACCAAATGCTGACTTCTGCAAATCTTTATTTTAGTGTCAGTGAAGGATCATGTTTAGCCTTTTTTCAACCTTGATTCATGGCCCACTGAAATTTATAGGAGCCATTCATTAGCTATAATGAGCTTTGAAATGGGTCCCTTGTGAAACAGACTGCTCAGATGAGAACAGATGCAATCATATTTGGATTTTTAAACCGTACAGCTTGAATCTGAATTGTTTGCTTTCGAGTCAAAGTGTGCTGACTTAGGAGAAGAGAGAATTGTAACGGTTAGATGCAAATGCCTACTAACTTTTACTGATTGCTCTGCCATGAATTCCTCATGCAAACAGATGCATAAATGGAATTCTGCAAGAGTTTGCCCCGGCTGTGTTATATTCAATATTTTCATTAATGACCTGGATGGGAAGAAGAGCATGCTTATTAAATTTCCAGAAAATGTCAAGTTGAGAAAGACTGAACGCCGGAGGACAGGATTAGAATTCAAAATTACCTTGACTAACTGGATAAATTGTCTGAAAAAATAGGGCGAAATTCAGTAAGAACAAGTTCTAGGCACTAAACTCAGCAGGGAGTCACCAGTTGCAACAATGTCATGCTGTTGCAAAACACCCTCCCGACATACACCAGGCAGGAACACCGATTACAAAGCGCAGCAAGTCATCCTGCTCTGCTCAGCACCGCAAATGCCCCAGCCAGCGTGTGCAACCCGGCTTTGGGCAAAAGACTTCACCAAGGGTGTGTGCCAGCTGGAAAATATCCAGCAGAAAACGATGCTGAACAGCAAAGATGATTTAGGTTAGATATCAGGGAAAAGCTGTCCTTAAAACAAGGAGAGTGATGCAGAGGTTGCTGATGGTTAGGAATTTTCGGCACTGGGTAAGCGTTTGAATCTGAGGAAGCTGAAGGTCTGCTTTAGACAATCCACCTGCAAGTCTAATAAATCCTTTAAGCGAGATTGAGCTGTGTTTATTCTAGGCTTTGTACACCACAGTGTGAATTAGTTATGGTTCAGTAAATGTTTTTAGAAGATAAGTCTGTCCTAAACTCAGAAGTGGGCCGTGTCTGGCATAGGATGTTTAGAAGTACCTCAAGTATCAGTACTTATATATTTCAGATAAGATTATTCTACATTAAAAAAGATTTTTTTAATTAGTCACAAAATTTTTAAAGATCTTTAGTACTTCAAAAAAAAATCTGAAAATGCATTTCTAATTTCTTAACCTATGACTGAGTCATAATATGATTGATTAATAATGAAACATTTACCACTCCCATTTCTTCCTCCATGTAGCTTCAATAATTCCATGGGTCACACAATTAAGGCAAACCAAAACCCCTACCATTTTCCAAATCTTTGTAGTAATGATCTTTATTGAACTGTGTGCACTGAAGGATTCAACATCACAAGAGACTGAAACTCATGCACTTACAAAGTCTATTTTTCAGATGATTTGTACAGTTTGTCAAGGACATATGTTTTATTAACATTTCTTGATATTTTGATATATGCTTGGCAGCTGTGGGATTGTGTGCAGCTCCAAGAGAGTAAGCAGTCTTCTGTTATGGGTTGAGATTTCCTAATCTGGGCATTGAGCTCTGCAGGATACTTCATCAGAACCAGTGAGCAGAAATAAGTAGAAGGAAACTCATAAGGAAACCATGAAAATTTAATGTTGTTATAGGCTGAAAAGTGACGGATAAAACCAGTAAAAACTTATTTTCCTTTCCAGATGACACTTAAAGAAGCTCAACATAGCCTTGAGGTTGTGCAGCTACACTTAGTTCATATTACCACAATGTGTGTTAGCCACACTGTCAATTAACTTATAATTTATCTACAAATGTGTAAAAGAAAATACAGATCAAGAAAAAAGAGATTGTGACAAATGAAAATTTGTCACAATCATTAAGGTTCTCTGTAAAATGTCACTATCATAACAACATTTTTTTTTAATCATATTTTCTCCTTATTCAGATTTCTCTATCCCTTATTCTTAAGGTACTTTTAAGTTTGAAGCAATACAGATATACAGAAAGAGAAATTGAAGCATGGGACACAACATTTGGAGTATCCAGGGACAGAGCACACAAATCTCTAAAACTCACCTGTTGCAATAGAAACTTGGACTGAAAAAGGTTAAACCACTAAATAATAAGTTAAATTTGAACTAAGCTGAGATGCAGCCTGAAACAAAACAAAACAAAACAAAACAAAACAAACAAAAAAAAAAAAAAAACACACCAAAAAACCAAACCAAACCAAACCAAAACAATTACAGATTTTAATTTATTTTATTTGTGTTTCCAAATCAGGTCCATCCCCACAGTCCTTAGCACCAAGAGTTCAGTTTAATGATTTAAATCTCCTCTTACAAAAATTAATATAAAAACTAGAACAACAATTTAAGATTATGCAGCTAATTAATTATATCTGTCACTATTAGTTCAAAGGGAGTCTGCTTAGCTGCATATTTCATGAAGGAGGAAAAGAGGGAGTAAGCACTTGAGTGAAAAGGTGAAAAATTGTCTGCAGCCACATTCATATTCATCTCAATGTAAAAAGTGTGTATTTATTCTCTGAAGGCAGGAATACTGATCAGGTTGAAAGACTTTCAGTGCTAGGACCTATGTACTACGGAAAAAAGCCTGTAAATCCAGCAGGTCAGATAACGCCCTTTTGATACTAACTGCTCTTTTTATTTTTTTCCTTTCCCCTTCTGACAGCTCATTTCTAAAGAAGACCTCAAGCTATTGATGTTTTATGGCAATGTTTGTGCATTTACTAAATTAAAATATGCTTCATGTCTTGCCATTACTGCTGGTGAATTCTTTTAATTTTTTCATTGGTAACAACTAGACAAGCACTCTTCTAGTAAGAACTAGAAGAGTATTTGGTGCTGGTGATGGTTGGTAAGTGGTCTCAATGCATGTCCTTCTGTTCCGGGCACAGGCAGGAGTTTGTTTTTCCACCTGAGGAAAAATAAGAGAAGTTATAATGTGTCTACATGGTTTGTCAAAGAGACAATTTGGTTTGGAAGCTTCTGAAGGCAGCTCTAGATATGCTAATTCATGCAAGTTAAGATGGATAGGATCTATTTTATTTCAGTGAGTCTGCAAAGTATCCCAGTGTAATGTCTGTCACTGACTAGCTAAAGGAAGAGTGTGCTTTTGTAGTTCTGCTTTACTGGACAGGTTGCACATATTTAGGACCACAGTATAATGCCTCTCACACTTGATAACCCTCTGCTGGCACAGCCTGTTGATTTATTGACCCTTCCACCACAGGGATGGGGAGAGCACAGGCTACGTCAGGAAGCTGAGTCTAACCACCAACACCGGTTGTGTTTGATTCAAATAGTCAATGTCTAATCTAAATAAAATGGAGATCTACAGAGAATTGAGAGGGCACAAAACAATACCAAATGAGATGATGATCATGTTTTCTGTACTGTCAAGTAACAAATAGGTTTTTTCCCTAAGGTTAAGCAGCTGTGTTGTCTCTATGTTGCAACTTCATCAATTATGTCTCATGAATATCAGGTCTGAATTTTCAAGTTATGGACAGAACCTGAAGGGTTTGTCTACACAGAGAAATTTACTGCCAGAAGTACAACTGTCTTCATGGATACATTTATTCCTTCCATCCCCATAGGGAATTACAGAGGTATAGTTAAGTTGGTAAATTTTCCTATTTAGACAGGCCCAGACACATCAAGAAACTCAGCTAAATTAAATATTTCTCCTGGGGGAGTAGCAGATACATGCATACTTTCATCAGGTTTTGGTTATACCTACACACACAACAAACAAGTTTAAGAGACAACTACCTGCAGTTGTGTTACAAGGATGTTTTTTTCATTCCATATTCTGTCAGGACTTACTAATTCTGCAAACCTCAGTCCAGCTTTGAGCAGCATGACTCTTTGATCCTAGCCCAAATTTCGTGAAGCAAAAATCTCTTAGAGGAATATCTGAAAATATTTTTCCTCCCAGGAAACCTAAGTCTAAACTGGGCAGCAAAGTTGTTGGGAGTGCAGGTTAAAGTATGAGCAGATATCTACTGAGAGCTATTCTACCTTTTCTGCAGAAGTAGGACTAGAATCTGGTGGTAATCCCATTTCCCCATTTTTCAGTTTAGATGTATGTTGGAGAAATAGTCGTGGTTTTTGTGCTACATATGTACTGACGGAGTAACTTTAGACCAATGGCAGAAGATGCATTAAAATTACTTTTTGTATCCTATTTACTTTTAAATATATTCTCAGGGGTAACAACATATCTCACTGAAAGCCACAGGAATTTTTTTGTTTAGACTCTCCTGTAAAATATAAAGTATAAGAAGTGCCTACATGCCATCTGAAACTACGAATAAAGTGCTTCTCTATGTGAACTTAGGGCTTAAGTATCATAACTAGAACAGGGCTATCCACCCAAGAAAATCTTTCTAGTTGGGCCAGCCACACACTAATGAACACCTTGATCTCTGTCATCCACTCATACAAAGATCAGAAATTCTCTAGCCAGATCTGTCTCTCAAGGTATTAACTACTAAAATCACCTTTTAGAACTTCTTGATACTAAGCAAAATGATGACTGCCTGTCTTTTACTGGATTTTAAAGGCTTTTGGCATGTATCAGTTAAACCATATTTTTAAGATTTAAATACCTTAGTTCAAACAAAACCCCCCAAATATTAAGAAATCCTCTCCTATGTGTTCTGGGGAAAGAAAAAAAAAAAAAAAAAAAAAAAAAAAAAAAAAAAAAAAAAAAAAAAGTTTTTAAAATATGACTTGTACTCATGACTCATTTGAGCTGTTGGGATGTCACCGGGGATTAGCTGTGTCCAGATAAACTCTAAAAAAACACTGCTGTGAAAGAAGGCAGTGAAATATCTACTTGTATGAAAATGGCTGTTAACAGGCTTCATCAAGGTCAATGGTGGTTTTAAAAAATTCCTGTGCACTTAGTTTCAGCAGTTCATAACAGCATCCTGGACTTTGGTTTTCTTTTATGAGGATGTCTGTAATTTCTCTCTATTCAAGGACATTGGTAAAGGGATGAAAAGGCAGTAAAGAATTACCAATTTGGGAAACTTTGCTTGGTTGTGTAAGAAAAATTAAACATGTGGCAACCTTAAACACACAAAATTGCAATAAAATAGAAGCTACACTACTATTTTGAAATATAAGCATTTAAAAAACAGAAGAGAAGAAAAGACAAACTCAGAAAAATATTTTCAAACAGAAGTAAGCATGGAACTTGCACCAGGACCCTGCATTTGCCCTCCAGTGTATTAGCTGAACACGTCTGAACAAGGAGATAAAGTAATAACCAGACACAGCTGTGGGATGACAGTGGGGTGACACACAAAACTTGAGGACCAGTGGGTACCCATTCTGTATTTCCATTGTGGCAAGGGTCGAAATTAGTGTTTCTACCTGGAATACCTGCACTGGATCAAATTAATCTCATTCTTTTTATCTTTTCCCTTTTCTTGTACATTGCTATGGAACTCTGTACATTTTTATACAAGACCTCAAGATTTATGTTTTTTGAGGACTTTCTTGGGAAAAATCACAGGGTGTTTTTTTGCTTTGCCTTGGAGAAGGCAGGGAAGGGTAGATGTTGAAAAACAGCTGTCTGTGTGCCTGCCAAGCAAATCTGGCATGACAGCATGATTTTCTATGTTAGATATCAGCAACAGGAAATGCAAGAACAGTCCAGGTGAAGTGGAACACTTACAGGGACAGGAGGGTTCACAAGATGAGAGGATGCGAATACAAGAGGGCAAAAGAAGTCTCAAAAATCCAAAGCCATGGCAGTTGTTGAAGATGAACTACCCTTTATTTGTATTCATCCTCCCTGACACAGAGCATGGAAGCAGCACCTCATTTCCACTTATATCAGCTGGAATTAATCCTCAGTAAAACTGGACCCACACTGTCATGGTGGCAGTTTATTGGCCTTATATGATGCAAACAGGGATAGCTTAATTGGTGTTATGGAGTCATGGTGAAGGAGAAAGAAATAACAGCTTTCCTCCTCTTAGTCTGCAACTTGCTGATAGTAATTTTTAAGATGATAAGGAAAAAAGCCCTCTGTTTTCTTACAGATTACAATATTAAACTTCACTCTGCTAGTAAGAAGTAACAATAGCAATCATCCTCCCTGTAAAACCCTTGAGACTGGACAGTAGTTCTCCTTGTACAGCTGTGGCACTAGTTAGATTAATCAATAAAATCATCAGTGTAGAAAACTGCAGTCTTCTACAGTGCAACACAAGTGCTTTTCCCTTATCCACAGATGTCAACAGATGTCCAATTTCAACTCGAAGGGACAAGCCTTCTAGAATGAGGATATCTGAGTGAGATAGATGCACAACAGAAATGTCACAGAGCCCTATAACTTCCATCAAATGTGCCCTTTGAGATCAACAATGCTTATGTGCTACTTATGTTCTGAAGACTAATAATTTCATGTAGTCATTTGTCCTAAAATGCTCATGTTGTATTAAGGATCTATTGTAGACTTTCATTTTCAGGTAGCTCCGTCATACTCGGATGCCTTGAAGTATTACACTCACCAAAAGATTTCTGCAGTACCCCATAAATGCTGATGTGGGTGTAATGGTGACTAACTATTCTGAATAACCCTTATTATCTGTTCTTCAGTTTCTTTCTACTATAATCAGTCTTTAATTTTAGGTCTGAAGCTGTATTCTTAACACTTACAGGAAAAGAATTTGTTCAGAGTTTGCATGGAAAATAATGGTAAATTTGACCATATATGTCTACTTGTGTGATGTCCTTCCCAAACTAAACAATTTGAAAACACTCACATAGGATGCAATGATATAACTACATCAGCCTCTGGGCCTTGAAACACCTAATACTTATATACCACACAACTCATTTGTGGTCTGAGTGCCTGATGTCTACGATTCCTTGAAAATCCTCCCAGGACACGGCAACTCTGTTATCTTTTAATATAATATCATGTTATCAGATGTTCTTGTCACCAATGAAACCGCAGCATGAATAATGGTTGTATGCTGTACTGCACTGTATTACTGTAGGTATAATTAAAACACCTACTTCAGTTAAGTCATGTTTGATCTGAACTTAATTTTTATAGATTATAAACCAGCTGTGGAAAAGATCATATTTTCTGGTTATCAAAGACAACAGTGGCATACAGTAATTTTTTACTAGGCTGTTTCTGCTTTATTTTGTTGATTTCTGCAACATAAAGAAATTTTTGCATCACAAAAAAAAAAAAAAATCTTGAAAATTACCATTTTTTCATCATCATTCTTAATGGTAAAGTTCATGATATGTCTAACAAACGGTTTTCTTATCTTGTCTGATAGCAGATCTTGGAGCAGACCTTATTTAATGTCATTTTCTATAGTAAAAGAATTGATGGGAAAAACAGATGTTTTCAGGAATGGGAGAGAAACAGTATTACTTTAAAAGGATTATCAGTTGTAATGCATTTGCTTTGAGGCACTAGATAGAAAGGGAAGTAGAGAAGTAAGCCGGGTATCTCACAGTAATGCAAAAATAATAAATAAAAGGAGCTCTCCTGCATGGTTTATGACTGGACAACTTCTCTGTAGATTCTGAAACAACAGGGACCACCTCTTTTTGCATTAACCCCACATGAAGGAAGGAGGTATCAAGGCATTGCCTCTGAGACACTGAGCTCTAAAGCAGACCAGCAGAACAACATTGTTTTGGGTTAGTGACCAAAGTTTCAAAACAAATTGAATTTTTAGACTTCATGCAGAACAAAATCAAACCCTTCCACTAAAAATATATATCTTCCACCAAAGATAAGACTAGAAATAAACAATAACACTGTCCTCCTACAGAAGAAAGCAACATTACACTGTAGCTCTTCCCCATACATGTCTTTTGTTATGTGAAGTTCATTCAAAATATCTGTCAAATCCACCTGTTGCCTGAACTCTGCTTCCCAGCAACCACGGATGCTGTGCTGTTTGTGAGCTCTATATGTAGGGCTATTTGAATGTCAGACTTAGAAACCACCCTACAGTGGTGAGATTCATGCTTTAGAATGTTGTTTTTGCACATTTTCTCATTTTCCTGGAACACACTTCATCTAAAATTGCATACAATTCTGGTGCCCCCGACATTAGAAGGACACGGAATTGTTGAAGCAAGTCCAGTGGAAGGCCAGGAAACCGATAAGAGGACAGGAGCACTTCCCCTACAAAGACAGGCTGAGAAAGTTGGGCTGCTCAGACTGGACATGAGAAGGTTGTGTAGAGATATCAGAGCAACCTTCCAGTGTCTGAAGGGTCCTACAGGGAAGCTGGAGAGAGACTCCTGGTTAGGAACTGTAGTGATAGGCACGGGGTAACGGCTTCAAACTGAGAACACTTTTAGATTAGATGGCAGGAAAAAATTCTTTGCTACGACAGTGGTGAGGCACTGGAACAGGTTGTCTGGAGAAGTCATGGTTGCCCCAACCCTGGCAGTCTTCAAGGCAAGACTGGGTGAGGCTCTGAGTAAACTGGTCTTGTCAGGGCAGTTGGAATTTGGAATGAGATTATCTTTCAGGTTCCTTCCACCCCAAACCATTCTATAATTGTATGATTCTATGATTACGTTAAACTCTTGATGGACACCCCAAAACTGAGCATTGCATTCCAGAGTGACCTTATGAGTGCTGCACTGATTTTCTTCAGCTGGTGCAGTATTGTAAATGATGCCCAGCATGTGGTTAGTCTTCATCACCAGAAGGTCATTTCACCCGAGTTACCATCCACCAGGATCTCCCAGGTCCTCCTCTGCAAAGCTGACCTCCAGCCTGTCACCTCCTAAACTCTGTCCCAAACGTGGCATTACTTTTGTCCCAATTATGACATCCTCATGCGATCTCCGCCAGTCCATTTCTTCAACCTCTCTAGAACCCTCTGAATGACAGCCCTTTTTTCTGATACATATAAAACTTCTCACCGTTTTATACCATCTGAAAACATAAGTTGTTATGAGGACATTTTAAAGCTGGATATGTAAGTGGAAAGATAGTAAAAGTCATTAGCAAAGTATAAACAGATTCAAGTGACATACAAACCAACATTTTCCATTATTTTTGTTTCCAAATAATAGTCCAGATTAAAATATTTTTGTCACTGGATTGACTTGGTAAGCACTGGTGAGAGGTTTTCCATGATACTGGCCCAATGTGGCAGATGGCTGGAGTGCCAGAGGGTCAGCGTCACTGGTGCTGACACGAGGCTTAGAAAGGCTGCTTCATCCTTTGATGACAAAAAGGAGGAACAAAATTATTGCTTAGCCTAATTCTCTGTGTAAAACAACATTGCCAACACCAGGGGACAAATGAGGACAAAAACTGGATTTCAAAAGCTTTCATTTTAAAAATCAGCTACTAAAAACACATTCCTGCACGCCAGTGGCCTCTCTCTTGCATTGTGCTGTGCTCTGTCCACTGATGCAATTCTCTTCCCAGGCTCTGGGTGATCGTATTATGCCAATATATGTATCTGTCTGGAACAAGATATATTTGTGTTTATCACTTAGCCGTTTTTAATATGGCAAACTTCTTTTCCAGACACTCTCCCTCTTGAGGAGCTATTTAAATTTTTTGATCATCTGCCCTTCAGATGTCTCACCTACATTGCCAATATCTTCCCAGATATTACTGGCGTATATGATTAGGCACAACAAGAGTAAATACATTTTACTGCCAGCAGTTTGACACCAGAATCAGACACAATCCAAAAATGTGTCATCCACTGAAAGGTTTTGGATAAAAATGCAGAGAATGCTTAGACTTTTAATTTTTCAGTTTAAAAGAAATATCTTTATATATATTTTACTAGTTACTACAAAATGCAAAGTGATAAGGGGACAGAAGGGATGCCTGAAGAGGGGATAAATAAACAATGACAAGCTGAGAAAATTATTTTAGGTGGTTTCAATTTAACTGTAAAATACTTAGCAATGCAAGTTTCATATTTCCCCCAAAAACTTTCAGATCCTTTTCTCCAGCCTCCACTTATTTGTGTGCTTGGCACACTATGTGGTGTTAGAGCAATTCCAGGCATGTCTTGCCTTTTGGATGTACAAATATACTGGGGTCATGGTTGTGGTGAATTTAAAAAGTTGTACCACCACATTCGAGATGAACAAGGTCTCCCCAAGCCTCCTTCAGATTAAACAACACCAGCTTTCAGCAGCTCTTGTAAGACTTGTGCTCCAGACCCTCCCCCAGCTCCGTTGCCCTTCTCTGGACGCTCTCCAGCCTCAGTGTCTTTCTTGTAGTGTACGGCGCACAACTGAACACAGGATTCGAGGTGTGGCCTCACCATGCCCAGTACAGGGGGACAATCACTGCCTCGATCCTGCTGGCCTCGCTATTGCTGACACAGGCCAGGACCTTCCTGGCCACCTGGACACACAGCTGGCTTATATCCAGCCAGCTGTCAGCCAGCACTCTGAAGCTGCTTCCCGTTGAGCAGCTCCCAAGCCACTCTTCCCCCAGCCTGTAGTGCCACCTGGGGGTTGTGACCTGAGTGCAGGACCCTGAACTTAGTGAATGCTGTGCAGTTGTCCTCAGCCCATCAATCCAGCCCATCAAAGATCTCCCTGCAGGGCTTTCCTACCCTCCAGTAGATCAACACTTCCACCTAACTCGGTGTCATCTGCCAGCTGACTGCGGGTGAGCTCAATCCCCTCAGCCAAATCATCCATACAAACATTAAAGAGTGTTGGGGCGACCGACCCCAACACTGAGCCCTGGGGAACCCCAATGGTGGTTGGCAGCCAGCTGTGTTCAGTTCCATTCATCACCACTCCCTGGGCCTTGCCAGCCAGTTGGTCACCCAGCAAAGGCTACGCCCATCCAAGCCATGAGCAGCCGGTTTCTCCAGGAGAATGTTGTGGGACATGGTGTCAAACGCTTTACCAAAGTCTAGATAGGCAACATCTGCAGTCTTTCCCTCCTCTGCTGGGTGGGTCACCCCATCACAGAACGAGATCGGGGCGGTCAACAGGTCCTGCCTTTTGTAAAGCGGTGCTGCCCAGGCCTGGTTCCCTGGCTGTCCTGCACGTGTTGTGTGATGGCACTCAGGATGATCTGCTCCACGGCCTTCCTTGGTACCGAGATCAGGCTGGCAGGCCTGTAGTACTCTGGCTCATCCTTCCGATCTCACTTACAGAAGGGCATTACATGTGCTAATTTCCACTCAGCTGGCACTTCTCCTGTTAACTAGGACTGTTGGTAAATGGTTGAAAATGGCACGGCAAGCTCTTTTGCCAGCTCTTGTTACTCTTGCATCCCATCTGGACCCGTACCCTTGTGGGTGTCTACCTGGCATAACTGACATAATCTTTTCTTCCTGGATTATGCGGGTTTCATGCCCTTTCACTAACTTCCAGCTCTGGGAGCTGGGTAACCTGAGAACAACTGGTTTTGGTATTAAAGACTGAGGCAAAGAAGCCATTAAGTGCCTCAGCCTTTTCCTTATCCCCAGATGCTATGCTACCCTCTGCATCCAGCAAAGGATTGAGCTGCTCCTTAGCGCTCCTTTTGTTGCCAATGTATTTATAGAAATTTTTTTTTCTTTAACTACAGTGGCTAAATTAACTTCCAGTTTTATCCAAAAGGCTGTTGCTGAAATAGGAACTGAAGGGTTTTGAGAAAGTCTCTAGTGTTTTAAAGAATACAGATGTAAACTAGAATTTATTTCCTTCTACTCAGAAGGCAATTTATCTTTGTGACAGTGAAATATTTTCCAAGATGTGAAGGGAGGTGTAAATCTGCACATTCTTAATAAACACATTTATGTTTATTAATTTATATGGCTTGCCTGAAAACACCCTTCACAGTCAGTCTCACATGAATAATTAGATACACTCTCAACCTGAGTCCTTCAGTACAGGAGAAATACAGAAAATCAAGACAGAATCCTTAACAGGACCCACCTATCTCAACTCTATTCTAAGTATTTATGAAATACTCACTATTTAGAAGCATAAATCACTTGAGAAAACAAAACATCCTCTCCATTTGAAGAGTTAGGGAGTTCCATAACTGAGACAGTTTCACTAGTGGATGTGGTTCAGATATGCAGGAAGATCCTGTGCACAGTAAGGTGAACCACACGCAGACTGTATGCACAAGTGGAAACACAGATAATATTGCCTACTCTCTTCTATTGCTTTCACTGATGACTGCTAGTTGAAAACCTGAAAATACATTTTTGTAATGTAGAGCACCCGTAAGTACAGATCCATTCCTGTGAAACCCCAGCTGGAGTACTGCATACAACTCTGGAATCCTGAGACAGGAAAGGCATGGACACATTGGAGAAGATCCAGAGGAGGGCCACAGAAACATTCACAAATCTATTCACAAAGCAACCTTTCAACACTTTAAAGACCCTTACAAGAAAGATGAGGATACACTTTTTAGTATGGTCTGTAGCTATAAGACAGACATAATGATTTTAAATTAAAAGAGGGTAGATCAAGACTAGATACAAGGAAGAGGTTTCTTACACTGAGGGTAGCAAAACACTGGAATAGATTGCTCAGAGAAGAGGTGGATGCCCCATCCCCGGAAACATTCAAGGCCAGGCTGAAACCAGATCTAGTTGAAGATGTTCCTGCTCATTGCAGGGTCCAGATGACAATTAAAGGTCTGTTCCAATGCAAACTATTGTACGATTCTATAATTCCATAATCCCCTAATTCTGTCCAGACTTCACATCACCAAAGTTACCAATCACTTGAAGGAAGAAAAAAGCTTTCTGGAATCTTTAGAAACAGCATCCTTCAAGCAAGGCATCTGGGCAATGTTTGCTAGCAGCCTATCACTCCATCAATGCGTCTTGGAAGCCTGCCTGTTCGTGCATTCCTGGCAGTTTCAGTGATAGGTAAGTTACTCTGAACACTTTTCTTTCTGTTTCTAAGAAATCAACAGGGACTTGGTCTCAATCTGCTTCAGGTTCCCAAAGGAAAATATATCTTTCTTTCATATACAAGAGCAGAAGTATTTGCAGAATGAAGTCTATGTAGTCTTTTGTAGTCTGAACTACAAAAATAAATGTTGTTATCAACAACATTTGAGCTGTTTTTAACAGCTCAGCATTTAATCTTTAATCAGCCAAATGGAACAGCTTTCTCACATAAGAAATACCTAAATATGAGAAATTATGGCCACAGGAAATATTATTTCTAGCTACAAAAGGTCTAGCAAATGACAATATATAATGCCATATGATTTGTATTTCTTCTGCATTATTTTATTTTCACTTTCAAGTTGGTATTGAAAGTTGTTTCCTCCCTAAGAAACCTCTGTCCTCATCTACACTAGACAGATTTTTGCTAGCGTTTCCCTTCTCCTTTTTACTTCTGAGGAGTTTATGAATTGTCCTGCTCTTTGAGGCTATATGACTGCGAAAGAAGGGAATGTGCCCCTGCATCCCCCACGTTAGACATGTAGTTTCTGTGTTTGATGACTGAGTTTGACTTGTGTCTTGCAGTTCTCTTGTGGATTTTTTGAGTTTTAACATTCTTTTTATTGAAAAGAAAGTGTGTGTCCCCCCTCCCCAACTGATTGACAGTTGATATTATAAAGTTTGTATAAAAATATATATATGTAAAATATAATTATCGGGCCATTTGTGTAACTGCGCTTAACTGTGCCATCATCATTGTGGAAGCCCAAAGAGCTTCATTTATAGGATGTCACTGTGAAAAGCATTGCACAGGAAAAGACAAATAAAGTTGTATAGAAAACACATCCTAACAAGGCCACATCACAGGCACAGAGCCTTTAAATGGAGATCTTGCCTGCAAGTCCCTTTTCACCCTCACTGTCTATGGAACTTACATCATGTATGCACTTACAGCATTCCTGTGACAGGAAGCACGGAGGCTATGGAAAAGATCAGCAGTTAGACATATATAAGGGAGACAATGACAGAAATACCAAAGCTAGATTTCAGAATTTAAAGGCTCTCTATGAGCAGACGTTTTATATCACAGCTCCAAGTCTTGTCCCAGTAAGCTCTAATCAGGTAATTAAAGAAAAAATAGTTTGCTACTGAGTGTTAAATATTAATTCAAAATCTCATCCTCTAGATCACAGCAAGAACTCTAAGAGTTGTGAAATGAAGTGGAGAAAAATAAGAGGCCATGAACATGTCATGGAAGTCATTCTCCATGGCCTCATCTCCCCTGACAGAAATGTGTACAGCAATCTGTCAACCAGGCAGTGACCATTTTTTAAAACACCCTTCCAGGCTGCATGCATTTGTAGTCTGTGTGCACAGAACTGCTGGTCACACAGAGCTGGAAGTGATGGGTTTGGAGGACAGAATCACACTGCTCTTGTTAGAACACTTTGAGATTACACAACTTCCCTCCTCCCATTCTAGCTTGCATTTTAACACCAACCTTTGGAAAGTAACCTATTTCAGGATTTTATAATAACTTGCTTTTGTTCAGACTGGAACACAGAATTGAACACATTGAAAAGAATGTCAATTTTTAGTCTGGCAGCTGAAACAAAAAATAAGGAGATTACTTATAACTCAGAATCAGTCCAAATCAAAAAATCAGAAAATCAGTGTATTTTTCAGTGATTAAAAAAAGTTAACAGCTATAAAAGTTGTTTCATGGTACACAAAGTAATTTTGTTCCCTTTTTTAAATACTCAACTCTCTTTGAGTGATATGTGGAAAGTTGAAGCTCAGCTTGAACTGAAAATACTGCTTTGAAACAAAACATTTCTGCTTGAAAATAGCAAAATAAAATGTTTTGCCTTTTGCAAATTCCTGTCTTCTCTTTTCTACCCCTGGCTGAATTTAAGAAGTTGTTTTGATTCTTGAGCAATGTGACTGTATGGACAGATTAACTTCTTCTTCTTCTTCTTCTTCTTCTTCTACTTCTTCTTCTTCTTCTTCTTCTTCTTCTTCTTCTTCTTCTTCTTCTTCTTCTTCTTCTTCTTCTTCCTCCTTCTTCTTCTTCTTCTTCTTCTTCTTCTTCTTCTTCTTCTTCTTCTTCTTCTTCTTCTTCTTCTTCTTATTATTATTATTATTATTATTATTATTAAATATCTCACCTTGTCTGGGATTGGTTTCTGTACCAGCTCAGTTGAAACACATTAATTCATGCATTCTTTCTTCTTCCTTCTCACTGATTACTTGCTCTTTTTGGAACTGGGCTAGTCTGAATTCTTGTGTCCAGGTACCCTTAAACTTTGAAGAGCCTTGAAGTTTGGCATCCCTCACTGTTGCTTGACCTCTTAATCCAAGATCTGAGAAGACTCAAGCTTTTGGAAAGTTGTGGTGCAAACTTCTTAACTTCACAGCTAGATGAGTATTACCTCTTCATCCTTTGAGCTCAATTAGAATTTGATTGAAACACATGCACTTCATTTCTTGCAAGTACACTTCGGGTTCACTTGGATTACTTTCCCTCCTCTCTAAGACCTGTCTCTTTTTCTCTCCCTAGTGTGACTCATTCCTTGCTTTGCAATGCTTCACCATAGAAATATGAATTCTGTAGTAGGTTTGATGTGGTTAATGTCTTTTAAGACTGACCCATATTTAATGTCAATGTAAAACTGACACAGAAATGTCATAAACAGACCAGGGTAAGATTTTTTTTTCTTTCACTGGCTAGCTTGTCCCCAAAGGTGTAGCATTATTTTTTAATAAAGTAGGGGTTTTCATATAAGAACAGACTTAAGGAGCAAAGGCAGAGAAAGAAGAGGTTATTCAGTGTGTAAGAGGCCTCTTCTCTCCTTCCTGCATTGTTACTACTAACAAAGTCTTCAGTGTCTGCAAATGCATCTGTTTGCACATGAAAAAACCATGACAAGCATCAGTTCAATAGTGCTCTTGCTAATTAGTATGAACACTTACACATGCAAATCAAAATAACTATCAGTTTGTGCATGCAATTACTTGGTTTATGAATGCAAATGTCCAGCTGAGGCCAGATCTTAACTTGTTGGAAAGTGGAATAACTCCACAGGCTTTAGTCAAACTCTGCTGGTTCACATTTGCTAAAGAATTTTTCCATGGTGTTTTCAGGCAATTTTAATTCTTGTGCAATTATAGACACAGTTATAGATTCACTTTAAAAAGTTGACTCTTTGCACTGACAGTGTCTGGCTCTAATCATGGCCTGGATTTTGTATTGTCTACAAGTTCTGTATCTGAAGTTCTCTTTCTCCCCATGAGCTCAGACTATGCCTTATAATCTGCAGTCTGATTCCAAGGCTGGAGTGAAGGTAACTGCAAAATGAAGATCTGGAAAAGGCTTAATTTTTCAAATATTTGTCCAGTTTAAACTCCACTCTAACAGTGAGCAGGCTATTTTGATGTAGATGTTGATTCCAACTGAGAATATTTCCATTGTGTCACTACGGGCCGTGTTGCACTTGATTAGGGAATGTTTTGGTCCAAATGACATCAATGTGGTCTGGAAAATATGTTTTTGAGGTTTTATAGGTTTTTAGCCTTCTGGAGGTTTAAAGAAGGAGTTTCGAAATCATTACTAAAAGCTTTGCAGTGGATATATTGCAGAGCTTATAAAATATAAAATGTCATTTTTCTTGACATGAGATAAGATTAATCTGACCCTAAAGAATACAGAGATACTCCACTGGCTCTGCTGGGTGTAGAAACAGGCCTTTTAAACAAAAGTCAGTTGTAAAATAACTAGAATATGATATAAACTGTCATTTGAGGGTCAGCTGTAGCAGGTAATTTGGCTATGGTAAATACTGCTGGACAGTAGATATGCAGGAATTCTTCTCCATCTTTAGCCATTCACCATTCTGAGTGTGCACCCTACCTTGCTGGCCTGGTCACATTTGTAAGCACAGTCATTCCTACCCAGGGAAGTGCATGTCACTGCTGTACAATGGACACCTTGAAAATGGCTTTCTGTAAAAGTGACCCTGAAATAACCTGCTGAACCTGGCACTGAGATAGCCAGAAATGAGCTCCCAGAATAATCAAGAGTACTGGGATACAAGATAAGGAGACATACGGGTAATTCTGGGCAAAAATTTATTACTTTCAGCCAGATTTGCTTGTTTGATCTTAGCTAAGAGTTTTGGCAGAAGTAAGGATGCAAGGAGCAGCATGGAAAGCAGGCAGTGACTAGAGCCTCAGAGAGACATGAAGAATGAAGTCCAGGACACACAGCCAGAAATGCGTGGAAATGCCTCCTATTTTCTCAAGCAAGGTCCAGGTTCAAAGAGACCAGTGGAAAACCATGAAAAATTGGGAATCTACGCATGTTGCGGTGAGATTTTTCAGTAGCAACATGCAGACAAGACCTGAGGAATAATCAACTTGACCTTCTAAAAGATCTGATGGGGAGGCAATGTTAGCATCCAGAGGTGACTAAATATATCTTTCTGCTCCCTGGCAAATGAAACAGCTATTCTGTCCAGGAGCTCTGCTTCTTAAAATTACTCCTTGATTTACAGCTGTTAAGTCATTTTAAGGACCTGATTAATCACTGGCTCTTGGCAGGCAGAGTTACGGCTGCTAAAAATAAAAAAAACAATGTCTTGTGTCTTAATCAGCAAAATGGGAATTGTGGCCAAACAGTGGAGATTCATGCAAACTTTCTGGGCACATATAGGTATGATGTATGTTGAGGTTAAATATACAAACATTACCTGCAACACGCTTGGTTACTTGAGTCAGTTATTAAAAGGAAGGTGAACCCCATTTCCACTGCATTTTAGTGCTATAACTGGTCAGGAAAATTGTGTGAGAAGAGAAGGTTCAGTTGTGTGTGTACGCAGCAAAGGTCTCTTCTGACACTGACAGCTACACCAAAAGGTAGGCAGGTAGTAAATGCTTCAAGTATCACTTTTTTACCACAGAAATTGATACAATAAAATTGAACTGGACAAGTCTATAATGTAAATAGAATTACTTACTAATAGATTGTTTTTTGTTGTCATTAGTGTGCTTGACAACAACCCACTGAACTAAGATTTTAAATTCTATACACCTGGCAATGTTAGTAGAATTTCTCCCACTTTCTTATAATGAAATCCTTGCAAGAAAACAACTGTGCCCATACTGTGTTCCCCTTTTGCACTTATAGGCACTCTGCCATTTTTACGTAGTCTATATGGATTATCGTAGTAGCCTTTAAGAATAGAATATTACGAGTAAATTCTAAACGGCCTCGGTAAAAACAGTTGCACAGTCAAACATTTCTTCACCTCTTATGTCATGATCTCTCAGCTGTGAAAACTGAATCTATCCCAATTTAAACAAGAAGACTAGAAACTGCTTCTTCTAAACCTTATTCTATTCAACCTAAGAATTATCTGCAATACTTCAGTGATTAGCAAAGATTCACTAATGTACTAGAAAAGGCATTTGGTTCCTTCTGAATCCCCTAATTATCATTCTTTACGTACAAAAAATAAAAAGACAAGTAAAAAAATAATACTGATTTAATAATAACTCACTGAAGAGTGCTGTAGATCATGAATTTTATACGATTCTCATTCACAGTCCTGACAGTGGAATAGAGAAGGGAAGAAAATACTATATGAGTGATAATTTCCAGACTGAGAATAACACTCAGTATAATTTTTTTTAAAGCAGTTGTGGTGCAAACTCTGTAAAAGACATTGGGTTCTAATGTGCATTTTGAAAGAATATCGTCAGTGTGACAATATGGACTTCATTAGTTTCAACTTCAACTGCAGGAATAAATTTGTGTTGAAGACACAGTCTAACCTCTCTATAACAAATCACCACTGAGCTCAGATAAATATTTATGATTTCAGACTGTTCAGGGTAATAGGGTTTGGCTGTTTGCTGCATTAGAAAAAATGGAGAAACTTGCAATTTGAATTAAAGATTTATATATAGTACTTTTATGGAAATTGTTTCCCACACATCAATATTTAGATGAAATCTTGAAAACGAAGCCCAAATTAAATGAGAATGCAAATAAAAAGGATTTTCTAGATCATGTACAACAGGTATTGGGGAATTTATTTTTGTGAGTTTATATTAAGATTAATTTTGCTTTTTTTTTTTTTTCTTAAAGACTGATTAATAAAATCAGTTCACTCTTGCTGATAGGAGAGTTAAACCAGGATTTTCTGGTCAGAGTTAGGATACTGATCTGGGAAACAGATTATGTTTACATAGAGTATTTCCACAGGAAAAACAGCAATAGAAACATAGAAATAGAAATATATTTTATGTAGCTTTGTTCAAAATGTGCAGTCATTATAGTTTTGCTTAGACCTCACAAGAATATTTTGGGCTTATTTACACTGAGTATATGTATTTAAAATACACTTAGATATACATATAGGTACATATTTCAGTCACATGCAGGAAATATTTTTATGTATATATATATTTTGTATTATACTTTTAAAGTTTCTTGATTGGGGATTTGACTGTCCTAAGTGAGATTGTCTTACCACCAGTTTTCAGCTTCTCGTTACTGGATCATCAGACTATTCTATAAGTGTCTGAGGATCCTGGTGGACAACAAAGTGGGCATGATGGGCAGTGTGTCCATCCAGCAAAGAGGGCACCAGCACAGGGGGTATGATTAGTGAAGGAGTGCAGTCAGCAGGTGGAGAGAGGCTATTATTCTCCTCTATTCAGAAACTGGGAGCATGTGAGCAGCACTGTGTCAAACCCCGGGCTTCCCACTTAAAAAAAAAAAAAAAAATTACACTGACATACTTGAAGTGAGCCACACAGAAGGCTACAAAGACAAAAGAGAGCCCTGGACCACACTGTATGAGAAGTTACTGAGATCCTGAGAAAAATATGTGTTCAGTTTGGAGAAACCAAGGACAATGATTGCTGTCTACAACCGAGGAGCTGGAGCCACATCCTAGTCAGGGTGCATAGAAGAAGGATGATGGGCAAAAGATGTCAGCTACTCAAAGGAAACATAGACTGAATAAAAGAAGCACAGTATTCACAGGGGAGTGGCCAAGCAGTAGCTCTGTCCAGAGGGGCTGTAGGTTTCCCAGCTCTAGGGCTATTCAGGAGTGTGTTCAAGAGCCCTGAGTAACCTGACTTTGTTTCACAGTTCTCTCTGCTTTCGGCAAGGGTTGGATCAAATAAAACCGCACAACAGTTTAGGATTGGAGCTGCGAGCCCTCTGTTGAGTAATACTTCTGTTTGCACTAGGGGATGATAGAAAAGGGAATGAGCAGTGTAAACTTTTAGTGGTGTTAACACAACAACTAGAAGTTGGAAACTCCAAGAATTCACATTTACGGGTAAATAAAACAAGCAAAAGCCTCATATGTTCTTGAGACATAGCAAAGTGTACTCCTGGGAAAATGTATTCTCAAATATACTGTAAAAGCTCAGTCATTAATTCTTCATGCTTTGTAAATGGGAAATGTTCCATATATGTGCTAAGACTCAATACAACATTAAAAAACTATGTCAAGAACAACTATTTTGAGTAGTAGAACCCATTCATTCTTTCCCTGAATGAAGCAGGACCAAATTTAGGACCATTTTGGAGATCAGTCATATCCTTTTTAAGCTGGGGGATTGAAGACCAGGCAAGCGATGGCAGTAATGTTTCATAATCAAAGAAACATCTCTAACTGGTATTTCCCTGTGTTATGGATAACCAAAGACCGTTAAAGGTACTTACCATGTCACTGTACTGAATTTAGTTTTTTAATTAAATTATGGTAATAAAAGTGATTTCTTTACAAATTCAGCAAGTGTGATGCAAAACAGGGGACTAGACCAATTTTAAACTGTGGCCAGTGCTCAAAGGCTAGTAAATGACCCTTCATACTTTAATTTCAGTATTTTCAGAAATAAGAAATCAAAAAATACTTTGAAATTACAGTTAATTCTATATTTTTAGGATAAACTACTCTTAGTGTTGTCTTCAGCTGCAGAAGGAATCAAACAGATGAATCCTGAGGTAGCCGAGAATAAGGGTGAGGATTCAGGTCTGAATTATTCCATAATGTTTCCTCAGGACCACAAATAACAACAGAATCCAACCTTAATTACTGTGCTGTATCAGTGACACTAATTTTAGAAAAAGGAAACAGTCCTCCTGCCCACTACAGAAATAGTTGTTGATCTGTTCTTCCAAAGAAGTGATGTCAGTGTGAAAGGGGAAGTGGTGTGCAGCAGTTGTGCACCAGTTGTCACCATAAATTCACAGAACCTTGTTGGCCAGAAGGAATCTCCAGAGGTCATCCAGTACACCCTGTGCTCAGAGTTGGCCTCACTGCTCGTCTTCTCCAGCTCCAAGGACAGAGAGTCCACAGTTACACTGCTTAACAAATATTTATCCTTTTCATGTTAGTTGATTTAGGGTCCAGAGACCTCTGGACCTTTTAGCCAGTGTTTTTCATTACTTTTTGAGGGGTTTATTCTTCATATTAATGTGGAACATGATTTCCCTTTTGCTCTATTTGGCTGCAAACTGTTGATGTTTGATCCACCCTTAGGATCTTCTGTGGTCACTAGTTCCTCTAGTAACATCCATTCAAACTACTTCAAGGAGGGTAAGACATGAAAAAAAATTCAATCAGCCAGAAATGAATTGTGTTGGTCACTGTAGTTCTGGAAAGTGCACTAGTTTCCCTTTTTAGTTTCACAAAAGTACTCTGGTATTCTGTTTTAGATTTATTCATCTCACCATATTAGCCTAATGTCTAAAAGCAATTTCTCATGGGACTTGGTGATCTTAGATGTCTTTTTCAACCCTAACAATTCTATGATTCTATGTAACATTATAAAATTTCCCTTAGTCATTTGGTATCCACATACAAGTCTACAGCATTAAAAAAAAAAAAAAAAAAAAAAAAAAAAGCAAGGATTTTTTTAAAGCCCTATGAAATCAGTACTTGTTTTTCCTCAATGGTATTAATTCCGTGTGATGTTGAAAGGTTACTGCAAGTATCTCAAGTATCTGTTGACTACAATGATGTAATAATTACTTCTTCAAATTACCAACTTTGCAAGCAAACAATAGATTCTTACATCCATTGATAACTTTTAATTCAATTTTCTGGAATTTTCTCAAATTCTCTATGGAATGCTTTGGTGGCTGCTACAATTTGCAAATACATTTTTGTCAGTGTCTACAGTTTACCAAAGTTAACATTAAGTCAAGTAGAGCCAGATATCACCCTTAAAATTTTGCAGTAATTTTCTTTGTGAGTCCTTCTAGTTTTAGCCACATTTCCCCCTAACAGTTTTAATTCTAGGCAGTATGCCTGAAAGAACCGGCCACAGCACACTGACAGCGATGGCAGAACCATACCTATCAAATGGCTTACGCAGCATTCCTGGGCAGATCCAGATAAGTACATACTTAAGAATAATTTTCCAGAATATAGCTTTTAAACTGTGCTTTAGTAACCTCTGGAAATCTAGTCCTGCTGCTTTCACTGTCCATTTTAACTTGGTTTAACTTGGCATTAAAAAGAAGTGTCTCAAGTTAAGCTCTTACAAATAGTATGTGACCTGACAATGTGCTAGGTCAAGACAGTGTCTACCTCTTCCCTGTCACGCCGTCAGAACCTTTCTGCCTGTCAGAGCTGACAATTACTCAAACTTCATTAGATGGAGTGGTGGAGAGCCTGCCCATTCCTGGCCTCCATAACCCTTTCCAATACTTCCATTTGTACTTTTCATTTTGCTGTTGGAGGTAGACCAGCATTGAAAAATGGTCCAAATTGTTAATATTTCTGCACAAAAGAAAGGATGAAATGTTTTCTGTGTCCTCTTGATTTTGTTTTCACTTTGGCTCCTACATACTTATAGGGCTTAGACTCACAGCCTTAGCTACTGCTCTTGTCTTTACAGCCCACTCTGAACTGTGGAAAACTTCACCCGCACTTCTAAATGAGACTACAGGCAAAATTGTTGCCAGAAGACTGCAGAGGAATGACATAAAGAGGTGGAATCTTATTTGGAGATGAGTTTATTTTGGTACCTCAGTACCAGGCAGTGCTGGCAGCAGAGCACCAAGGGGTTTCCTGATGATGGCCATGATGTAGCTGTTAGGTCTGTGCATCCATGTCTGTGTGTGTCACTTTAAAGCACATGCCAGATTATGCTTGACTCATGGATCATGCTGTATTTTAAAGGTCATCTGAGCCATTCAGAAATAAACTCACAGAGATATATACAAGAAGTCAGCATTTGTAAAATTGCTAAGTGACAAATGTATTTATGCACGATTGTATCTCCAGCTCCCATATCTAAAATACGGCTCAGAAGGGACTTGATCTGTATCCATCCTGCATACTATGTTTATGCAAGTAATAACAGCAATGAAAATCAATGTACCTGTGAGGTTGCAAGTGAATAACATGGCTTCTTTTTCTTCATCAACTCTGTGTGTGTCCCCATTGCAACCACTGTGCTATCCACAATGCCCATTGTTGCATCCACAGTCTGAGCTGTGGAGAGCCAACGAGCAATAATAAGAGTAGTTTGACCTCGTGTGGCCTGCAAACAAAACACCAAAGTGTAATTCATGTCCCCTGTTGCTTGGTGGTTTGGAGTAATTCCTCTAATTTGTCATATTGATACTGCTGTTACATCCCATTGATCCCATCTGCTGAATATCTGTATAATCCGTGATACTCTCTCAACTGACTTAACTGACAACCTGCTCCTTTCCCTGGCAGACTGAAGTCATCACCTATTCTCTCTTTTGGCTCATTGTCTGCTCCTGCTTTTCTTGGAGTAGTTCTTTTTAAAATGCTGTTGAAATGCCCAGCCAAGATGTACAAAGCTGGGAGCATTTCCACAGAGAATGGCTCTGTCGAAGGACACAGCTGCTCCCAGTGTCTCACTGATTCTAACAACATGACACCAATTATTGGCCACTGGTGAATGCTGCTCAGCAATCTGGCTGTCATGGGTTAGTACAGATTGGTTTTTAGTTATTGAAGAATGTAGAATAATTCTCCAGGTCAGGACCTGGGAATTGCTTTAGAAGAGACAGAGACCTATCAGAGTTACAATACTGGCATCTGTTCTAACCACTGAAAATTACTAGCTGCGACTTTGGGAAGTACCATATAAAACCCCGTGAATTTCCTGTAGGTGGGTCCTTTTTCCTTCTTTTCTTTGGCCCCAGAGAGACAGGTAGCATTGAGTTGGGCCTGCTGCTCCCCCTTTTTGAGGGGGATCTGGCCTGAGGCCTGGCCGGATTCCATCGGCTCCCGGTGAAGGAGGGGAAGGAGAGGTTGCTGTTTTGTAACAGCTACTTTCTTCAGGCTTCTCTAGAGCAAGGAGAGATCTCTGCTGGGCTCTGATAAGAGCTATGGGCACCATTTGGGCTGAAGCCACCCCAATTTACACCAAGGGGTGGCTGAGAAGGCATTTATGATTCTGCCTGGTTTTTGTGATTCTGGACTGCCTGGGTGCTCCAATCTCTGATGTTTCTGTAAGTTCTTCCTCCCTCATCAGCTCGGCCTTGAACATCTAACACCATGAGCTACAGAGAGAGAAACAAAGACTCCGAGCAGATTTAACTCTTTCTTAGCAACATGAAGCTTCCAGAGCTTAGCCCTTCTCTGAGAGAGTAAAAAAGGACAGAGTGAACATAAAGAACAACAGCATGAAGTCAGTAGAGCAAGAGTGAAAAGACTATTGGGACAGGGTTGAAGAGTTGGTTGTTCTATTCTTACTTGAGCCATAGAAATGAACTCTATATTTAGATCATTCCTTTAAATCATGGGAAAGATATGCATTTGGGGAGATGATTGTTTTAATTTGTGTGCGGATTTGAGTAAAGTTGTTTGTGATAGACTAAGTGATATTAATCCTGTAAGATGCTTGAACAGAGGTAAAGATGAGAAGCCCCCTGAGCCAGTGAAGAAGTGAGAAGATATCTCTGTACCTTGAGATGAAGAATCCTTTGCTTCAGAGTTATTCATCTTTAAAAGGTGACACCCCAGTATGCAAAAGTCTAAGACCCATGACCCATCAGCAGCTTGGGAAACTGCTCCTGGGAGGGTCACAAAGGCAGGTTTCTCTGGGCAGTTGTTTTTGTGACAGTATAAAACCCACAAGAAAACTGCTATAAGTTGTCAGTGGGATCCATGACTCTAAGAGAGACTCTTCCCCTAATGAATTGATGAAAGACTATTGTCAGATGCTGAAACTGACTGAAAATTACAAGTTTTGTCTCTTTATCTTATTTTGTAAGAAAGTGAACAGTTCGTAAGGGGAGGGAAGAGTATTTTTGAAGTTTCATTCTGTTTTAGTTTTTTTTTTTCTATTCTTCTAGTGTATGTTAATAAAACTATTTGTTAATTTTAAAGTTGAGCCTGCTTTGTTTTTCTCCTAGTTTCTCTCCCACAGAAAGAGTAAGTACCAAAACCAAAATTTAGTGAACGTGAAACCACTACACTGGCTGAAGGCAATCTGCCTTAAATAGGCAGCTTTGGGCTTCCTTTACCACACAAAAAATACAGAGGGTGTATTTTGGTAGTTTATGGAGGAAAGCTATTCACCTGACATGAGCGCAAATGCCAAATTTCCAGAAATAAACAAACATAGGGGTTGCTACCAGCAGACTGCCTGTGTAACCGAAGAAGCGAGACAAAGATGTTTTCCGAAATGCATCTCTCTCAGTTTTCTTCCTAATCAACTGTTGGGAGTTAAACACTCAGTGCAGTTAAACTGTCTGGGGTGTTGCAGTGATGGTTCCACCTCTCTTAGGGCCGTGATGCCAGCTCAGCCCCCAGCTAGATGAGCTAGGTGGAAATCATTGTTGCAGTGGTGGTGAGGTGGAAGAGATAAGAATATTGTCCCAGAAGAACAGTAGGCAGCTTTTTGCCCTGAACGGGAAATAATCCTTGTTACAAACCTATAATGGAAAATTATAACTGTTATTTTGTCTTCTCTCTGAATTTAAATTAAATTCATGATTGGAGAAAAGAGAAATGAGAGATATATCAGTAACAAAGCACTTACCTTTCCTAGTCCAATGTGAACTTGCAATGTCTTGCCTATGTCTAGAGCAGCTGCAGTAAGAGAATCAGTAAGAGAATTTTGGGCTTGCACACTAAAGCTCAATCAATAGCCATTTCTTGTTTCTGACCCCTGATTTCTGCAGACTTCTTCTCTCAATCAAAATGCTAGCACATTTTGAGAAGAAGGGTATAATGTCTATCCCTTTTTACATCGTTAACAAATAATGTCTAATAGGACCTAATTGAGCATTAAGATAAATGTCAAGATCCCCTTTGATTCTTGCAAAGTTCAGGCTGCAAAGGAATGGGTTCTAAAAGTAATGTTTTCTCGCTAGGTGACTTTTTCTCCTAGAAACTGAGTATCAGTGAAAATCCACCCTACTTCAGGATGTTTTCCCAGTGACAAAACTCCTCATGTGTGAGCAGGTCTCCTGGCCACAGCAGCAACATTTATGAGCTTTACATCCCTTGGCTGTAACACCTTGCAACCCCAGAATCTCAAAACCAGATTTTGAGAGCTGCGTTTTCCATTTTCGACACAAGGTGGCTGCAGAAAATCGGCTTGTGGTTTAAATTCACACACACACATACGCACCCACTCATCCCGCTCCCCTGTGTTTTATTGGATTTCCAGAGAGGCAGATGCGACCCACTTGGGAGCGGCATACAACTCTCTTTTCCCATCCGATGTCCCTCCACTTACATTCACTCAGCCACTCTTTAGCTTTGGACTTTGTTCTTAATGCCCGGCTGATGTTAATTTCTTTATTCCCAGTGTACATTTTCATTTCATTGAGTTTAGAGAAAAGTTAAATTTTAGAGATAAACTGGTTTATAGACAAGCACACAAAACTCCACTACACACATGACAAAACTCTCAGCTCTTATTCAGCATTGAACTTTATGTCAATTCAATTCCAAGAATTGAAAAAAGAAAAAAGAAGAAGAAAGATTTTAACATCATAATGAAGATCCAATAGCTTAACATAAACACGTTCTCCTCTTGTTTTGATTACGACTTGTTCATACATTGCATTTTCTCTGGCATATCTTACACCTGTTTTATTAGTCATCCAAAAATGATAGCTGCCTCTCTGACCATGCCACTGAGTTCTCAGAAACCTCTTATGTAAAATGATTTTTAGGTCATGTTCTTCCAGGATGATCTACAGAAAGCATCACGTTTTCTATCAAAGTAAGATTCCATTTTATGGCCTTTCACCTCTGGATCAGACTGATACATACGATAGGGCAATCTGATAACAGATTAACAAGTCATTAAGTAATGTCTCCTTTAGGTAGGTGTTCAAAACTGCCTGCAGGTAGTTAGACGTCAAACTTCCAGATGGATGGCTGAAGCCAGGTAAAATAATGCCCACATGAATTGTAAAAATGTTTAAGTTTAAGCTAAGTATACTTTACTTTATAGGCTGAAATGTTAGAGACTGGTAAATAGATTGTTTTCAGGATTACTCATCTCCTGTGGAGAAAAGGTGATTATCACAAAAAGAAAACAAGAAGGTAATTTTTAAAATTTTTTCAGTTTTAAAATGTAGTTGCTATTACAGCAAAAAGTACTTATTATTACAACAAGTTTTACCTTGGCTATATTTTAAACATCACTATTTCATCTATAATCTTGCATCAACTAGCAAATAAAGCTTCACTCATGTATGCGAACATGATATCAATTTCCAAAAATTGTTTCAAGCTTGTATTGCAGTCTACACTGTACTGGACTATACATGTCTTTTTATGTAATTTTCCCTCAGTTTATCTATTTCAAACATCCAGGAGAAAAGAGTTTACAAGCCTGAATGGAAGTTCCCAATTTTGGCATGCACTTCCTTTATTCTTCACTCAAAGGGGAAATACTGTGAATGAGTCATCTCATACAATAGACACCTTTTACACCCCTCATATAAAGACACACATTTCTTCTGTACCAAGGGGCTACAAACATGAGGAATCACACCATATATAGGCAGCACAGCATGAAGTTTGGGAGGGTTTTCCAAAGGCATCCGGAACTACCCAGGGATGAGCAGAAGCTGTGTAGCAAATAGCAGCTACAGATAATTTCAAGAGAAATATTAGTTCAACTGCAACCAATTTCCTGCCCTTTGCCTTGGGACGCTATTTAGCATGAGCCTATTTTTAACTTGGGTTATTTCTTTACTGTGTTGTGGTAGCTGCAGGAGCACTGCCTTGTTTATCAAAGCAGATGTTAACTTGGAAAAATGGACACATTTAGACTGTATATAAAGGGAGAAACAATACTATTGCCTTTCATTTTACAAGCAAAAATCATAGCAAAAGACATGTTGAAAGAGCTGGTGCAAAATATTATGAAAGTAAAGTCTTAGGCACTAATAAGAAAAACATAGAGAAAGACCAGCTTCTCTGGCAGATATGAAGTCTGCCATCTATGCCAAGAAAACCCAATTTAAATCAAAGTCCTAAAGCCAAGCTGCTGTCTTTGCATGTGGTGGACAAAGGGGCACTCACGAAGATTGCTTCTTTGGCCCCCTGAGCCATTGCTGCTGATGGTACTTGAGGGTCCCTAAGAACTCCTGAGCCTGTCCTGTGACAATTTAACTTTGAGGGCTGAAGGATCTCTTGAAATCACCCTCTTGAGATCTTTTGCACCTCCAGATCTGCATTTTCTTACCCCTGTGTTTTACCTCTAGAAGCAAATAAAACCACAACACCACTCTACAGCATTGTTCCATGGAGTATGTTTATCCAAGCTGTGTTAAGAGGCCAGGTGATGCCACCAGCTGACACACCTGTGAGCTGAAAAGAACTGTTAGAGGTGTAAGGGTAAAGAACTGACAGGGGTGAGTGTGTCCGTATAAAAAATGACAAGCATTGCAGAGTAAGAAAATTTGGTACATCTCTTTGTTTTCAATTCTACTGCAGGAAAATGAGCATGGGATGAAATCTCCAAGACAGAGGATAAAAAGCGGTTGAGGATGCTTTAAAAAATGTATGACTATGCCTAATCCATGAATTGCGTCATTTAGGTACTGCAGATCCATACTAAGACAGAAAAGACTGTAGTCTTGAAAAGGTTTTCTTGAATTAATTTTAGAATGAATGATTGGCAACACGAAGTTAGCAATAGATGAGATATATTTTTAAAATTTAAAGATAGATGGAATTCTTTTCCAACCATCCTATACCATTCCTCCACTGAGTTCACCTGTCATCTGGATCATAAATATGCTAATTGAAACAGTTTATTATGAATTTATATTTAGGTGGATTGACTATCCAGTGAAATCAATTGGGCTGTAGAGCTCAGGGACTGAGTTTGAAACATCGTTTTATTTAAAAGAAGCAAAATCAACCAAGAATTAAACAGCCTTGGGCCAAATACCCATCTCAAAAAAAAAAAAAAAAAAAAAGACTACAAGTGAACAAAGAACCAGGGGAAAGGGAAAAATATATTTATCACCAAATGTAGGTGTATTTTGGATGTCAAGATCACAAAGATGAAGCTAGAATAATGGCAAATCAAGCAGATTGGGATGCTGCAAAAAATCAAACCAAATATCAAGTAGTTCTCAAGACACAGAGAGAGAAAATGAAAAAAGCAGCAAGGCCACTGTGTATAATTGCCTCCACCACAACTGCATAATGTAGGCATTAGGTAACTACAAAGTTATTACCTTGTCTCAGCTTCCCAGGAAGCTGGTGATGTCATGTATGTGGGAAAGGCAGAATCACAAAGGGGTCAGACAGCATGGAAATGGAAATGACCACGGTCAGGGAGCTCGTGGGCTCAGCTTGGATAATCTCTGTTCCGGAAAGGAAATGACATCTGTGATTCTGCCCAGAGGCAGCCAGTTTGGGACATTCTGGGTACATTGCATGCTTTACTTGGCCGAAAACAGATATCACAACTTTTTTCGAATGTGAAGAAACTGATTAGAAATGACTGAGTCATATTCTAGGCTTGTGCGAATAGTTTAGGCAATCCTAAATTTATTTTACTGAATGAAAAGTATGTGCAAGCCAAATCAAGGGAAAGTGTAATTAATATTCAAATTGATAACTACTAATTTAATTTAATGAACTCTTCCCACATCAGCAAAAATTGAATTTTAAATCAGCAGGTTAAATAAAGAGAACCTTCCAATACGTAGCCAGATTTGTTGTGCAAATTTTCTGTGTTAGACCAATGATGAGAATGACCCATAAATACAGAAAAAATCCTTTTTTACTGGTGCAAAGTAAAGACTGGCCACTGCAACCAGCACATCCCACTCATAAGACAAGACAAAATTAAATCTGTAACTCCTTTAAGTTCAGATAGTGTATTATATAGTATGTGAAATTCCTGTTTAAGGCTAGTGATTCATACCACTACTCTTGGATATAAAACAGATGCTCAGACCAGAAATTATTATTTCATTGGTGCCTTTATCTGGTATTAGAGCACCTCTAGGTCTGCTGATTTATAAATTACACTTATATAAATATAACATCATAAATAATGCAACTCACATGAGGTGTAGAGAACACAACCTGATTTACAAAGAGCTATGGTTAAAAATAGACTATTCTAAAAATTGTTTCTATTTGAAGTGGTGGTGTTACCATCCTGAAGTGTTCAAAAAACATATGGAAATGGCACTTGAGGACATAGTTTAATGGTGAACATGGTAGTGGTACTAGATTGACAGTTAGACTTGATCTTAAAAGGCTTTGCCAACCTTAATTATTCTATGATTCTATGAAAATTCTATAAATGACTTTATTTTTCTTTTTGTACTTGAAATTATGAATCAACTCACAGACTTTTATGTTTGCAATTAAATAAATACCAGCACATATTTATGATATACTTTTATGATGTAATATATAATGTACTAAAAGCATCACTGCATATGGTATATATTTATACACCATGTATGTGTTATAACACTAATATTTTCTTCTGTCCGGAGATAAATATACACGTGTTTCTCCAGAAAAAGTACAGAGATTTGGATCAGTATATGGTGTTTATGAATTAAATTATAATAATTCTCGATTTTAGGGTATAACTTGTTTACAATAAGAGCTGTGATCTATTTTTTCATGTTGTGCTTACTGGCTTTCTTTTGATTAATGAGGATTGTTGTCTTTTTGCACTTTTCCTTTAAAATGCCAGCAAATTGTATTTTTTTTCTGAACAGATTCCACCTAGACCTTTCCTGTCCTTTCTCCAAGATTAATATTCTTGACTCCCAGAGCAATTCTGCCAACTTTCCAATTGATGTATTGTAAGGGTTTTCTTTTTACTATCATGTCTGCGTTTCTTGGTGAGCCATTTGAACCTGAGCATATAATCAATAGTTGGCCAAAAGTTCAGTGGGATATCTTCTCAATTTTATACAAGAAGATTTTTGGATTAAAACTTTTTTTCTATTATTTTTTTCTGGAGTGAATTTACAAGAAAATTCTGATGGAAGTAACCACTCCCCTGCTGACAAAAGTGAATAAAAAATTCATTACCATACACCATAAAAGTAAGCTTGGGGGATTGCAGAAGCACGGTCTCTGCAGTTCATATTGTGCAAAGGGAATAGGCCATTCACACTGGAGACTGTATTTTTTGGTGTCATTCTGGCAAGTTATCCTAGAAGCTCTTTACAGGGCAGCTCTGCCAGCTTGTGGGACTGTGCCCTGGAGTGGCAGTGTGCTATTGCAACAGCATGGGGCATGCACTCACAGCACTGCGAACGTGGCTAAAAATACTGCCTCAGAAATAAACAAGCAGAGATCAGTACACAGTTTGTGTTCCAATAGATGTCAGTGTTGCATATCTTATATAGCTTTACAGTTCAGGAAAAGGCTAGCTCTGCTGGGAAATATCTGTGTGTGTGCCCTGTTTTGTTTCATGGGGTTTTTGTCTCTGCCTTTTTTTTTTTTTTTTTTTTTGTTATTCTAAGCCTGTCCATATGACAAAGAGCAAGTAAGTGGGGCATCTGCTGGCTAGTTCTTCATCAGTTAGACAGTTATTTATGTTTTATCTGTCAACAGTAAAAGCAGACTTTTTGCAATGATCTGATTAAATTTGCAGGCCAGACAATTAGCAATACCATCTGCAATCCAGTTGCTAATCAGACTTCAGAGAGAGAACAGAGGTGAAATGGAGGAGCCACAGAGCTGCATAGAGCAGCCCACAGCTGCTCCAATGGCTCTGTTGGTGCTGATACTATCTGTTTATGTGCTGAGTTGTTGTGGGCACACGTAACTAAGAGCAGAACTTGGCATGTATTTTTGGCAACCCCTGGGTCTGACTCATGCTCTAAGAGAAATACCAGAGCACTCCGCAGCTAAAGCACTGGGAAAAGGTGTCTCTTCTACACTGGACACATCAGCGAGAGACTCCACTATGCAAGAAGGAGAATTTTTCAGGGGTTTTTGTTCTCTCGCCAAGGGTTTGCTTTCCCTTACTTGCCACATCATTCATCCCGGCCAATTCCTTTTCCACTGCAGCCCCCGCTGATTCTCCTGCATCTGAGGTTACGTAGCAGGGGTATCACATAAAATGTTACTATAATTAATGTGCCACTGCAGGAGCCTGTCCGGCTTGTGCTCTCATTCTTGACTAGTGACTCAGCCCTTCTTTTATTCCCCCTTATGGCAATCAGCACGGATCAGTGCCTTTACCCCAAATGGAAATGTTTTGATTAAGGACAGCTAGCATACCCCTTGCTTGGCGATACCAGGTAGAACACAAGCAGTTTTGATACTACCCACCACAGCAGAAAATCCAAAGAGATTTTTCAGCCTCCTGAATTTCCTGCGTCTCGTTAGACTGTCCGGTGCACATCTGTAACAGTTCACAACCAGGCCTGTCAGCACACGGTTCATTAAAAAGCCAGGGCTGGCAACTACTTCTGGCCGAAATCCTTCCCTTCAGCAACAGTACAAACACTGCTCTGTGCACTGCGTACCTTCCTGGGAACTCGGAGGGAGTGCAAGCAACCTCTTATCTGACACTTCACTTCTCTGTGGGGGGTCAGCCAGCGCTGATGTGCAATAGCCACCGCTCTCCTCAAGAGTGGGGAAGCTGAAAATCCCCAAAGATGAGACTCTGACCTGAGGAATTTGACTTGTAAATTACACAAAAATGCCCAATGGGTGAGAGGCTTTGTTCTCCTGAATTTTTTGTTTGTTTTCCTTTTCTTTCCTTCCCCGGTCATATTGTACATCATGCAGCTCACAAGATATGTACTTAAAAATAAAAAAAAAAAGACAAAAAAAAAAGACTATTTAAGTTAGGCTATTATTTCCAATTCTCCTTTTCTCTGTCCAAGTTAAAAAAAACCTTTCTGGTAAATTATTAGAATTTAATTCTTGGAGCATGTGAGCTACTAAACTTACATTAGAAGCCTGAATTCCTTAAGCTTAAGCTACCTTGAAACCTTTCTCATCCCGATAAAACAAGCTGGAGGTGCAAAGTGAGTATCATCACCTTGCTCTGTTAACACTGCTCTTCTTCAGGAATCTCAGCTATATCCTGCATTGAGGATCCAGAATTTCTCATGAAAATGTAGCTCAAGACCTGTTTTGGCTAAAAACATTGATTTATGGCAACTGAAAAATATTTGACTATCTGTTGAAACATTAAAAAGCCCTGGGAGTTTTTGGGTTTGCGTTAAGGCAGGAGGAAAGGTAGCACTTTATCAATACAAGGAAGTTGGGTGTTGTTTTTTTTTTTTTTAAGTAAATGTGTTAAAATCAGATAATCAAATGAAATCAGAATGAAAACATAGGCGGTCCAGGGGTAAGGCTTGTTCACAAGGCCCACACAGGGCACTGCCAGCAGCTCTGGACCCCCGTGGTCTCCCATGGGAGAAGGGGGAGGAAGCAGTGCCCACCTTGGACAGCACTGCAAGGCTTCCTTGGGACAGCGCAGGTGGTGGCAGGTTCAGAGTGACAAAGACATCCTCATCATGACAAAACCAGTTTTCGTGTGGCAAGCTCTGGGAGAGACACACTGAGGGTTATTATTTGTGTTTCTTGTGCTTGAAAGTATTCTGACAGGACTGATGGTGCCAGTCATTTAATAAACAACTTGGGAGAAATTCCTCCCCCTCTCTTGGTATGCTTGCCATTTATTCTGAAGCAAGATAGGACAAGAGAATATGAAGAGCTGAAAGAAGGAAGGCCACGTGAAAGAAGGATGGGTAATGTCCTTGTAGAACATAATTTATGCCTCAAGCCTCACAAAATACTTCCAGAAAAAGCCCACATCTGACTATCATTTAATTCAACCTTGAATGGTTGCCAAGTTTTTTGAAAGGTTAAAATAGTCCAGAGTCCTGAGAAACATTTGGAGACGTTTCTGTGTATTTACCTATCCATGTACTTCAAGTGTTTAAGGTTTGGGGATTTTTCCTGTTTTATTTTTTGTTAGCTTGACCTTGATTTGGGCAGGATTTTCCTTGCCTCATCAGAACAGGGCTGACACATTTTAGAGGCAATTGTCCAGATAATAGATATGGTAACAAATATAGTAAAGTCCCATCTGACTCTGACTTGCCATCAAACTAGGTTTACATGCAGTAACTGCATCTCATATTGGAATTTCCCAGACATTTCCAGTTCTAACAGTTGATCAGGACATCTTTTATCTCCCTGCACAATAGATAAAAGACAGCAAGCCATTTTTTGTGTGCCTCTGTTTCCAGAGAAATATTATTTCAAGTAATGTCTCACTAAATGGGGCCTTGCTAGTCTCAGTGAAGGACAGAGCTACCAGGATACCTTAGTTTCTTTCTGTGTGCGTGGCAGCTTTTGCTTTAGTCAACACTTTGAAGTGTTGACTAAAACCTGGGGCAATCTGAGAATAAATAGTGGAGATGAAGGAAATTCCATCAGATTTTGGGGAAAACAAGTAGTATTAAAAAAAAAAAAAAAAAAAAGTAATGCAGTAAGTAGTTTTTAGCAATGCTCTGGTATTTACAAATCACTTGTATTTAAAGAACACAACATTTTATATGCAACATTAAAAAAAATAAATGTTTGTTCTTGTGCTTTTGTGTTTTTTTTAGTAAAAACCTGAGATTCTGACAAAATATGACTAGTGTCAGTACAAGTCTATTATAAACACCTGTGGATGTTTATGTGAATATGCCATTCCTGCCTGTGGCATTATGATTGAGTGTACTTAACATGAAAGAGGATAAAATGCAGTTTTATGTGAACCACCCTCGCCATAAAGATGAAAACAGCTAAAGAAGCTGCAGCAAAAGCTGAACTTTAATGAAATGCATTTTAGATGTCCCTACACAACACATTTCCTCACTGGTTCTTGGCAGTACTGTGTGATGATGACTAGGGTGGGGTAAGATGTGCTGCCATTGGCTTGACATAGTTTTTAAGGATACTCAGTGTGAGGGTGTTGGCCATGATGGGTGGTGGGTGGCGCTTCTAGGCTCCGTCTGTGTTGAGCATTTTCTAACATTGAGTGGGGTCCTGAGCAGCAGCGGGGCATTCCTGTTCCCCATTTATTCAAGAGTGATGTGCAACTGTAGGATGGATGGGGGAAGGATGAAATATGAAGCCTTCACAGGAAAACTATGCTTTCTGGAAGAAAGGAAGCCTCTGGCAAAGCAGAGAGATGAGGAAAGGTTTAATTTTGCCGTAAGTATTTTCAGAAAAGCTGTTTTGAGTTCTGCAGTTTTTCATAATACTGTCTCCCAGGAAAGCTGGGGGCAGCTGGACAGACCCTCTGCTGCTTTCATAGCCTGAGCTGTCTGGGCTTTTCAAGTGCAAGGAGTATAATTGCTTTCTCAGGAGGTATGGCTAAAAGGCCTAGACATAAAACTAACAGTGGTTTATCTACTAAAAAAAAGAATAAATATGTGTGAGTCACTGGCATCATGCGGGCAAGTGCAGTATGTGAGTCAAGGGAGAACTTAAAAGTTTGACTAAGCTGAAAAGACAAATTGCATCATCAAAGCTTGATGAGCGAGAGATTTTCAGGAGAAAAAGCTAGTTTTGACTCTGCAAAATTGAACTAAAATGCTGACAGCTAATGGAATTTTCCCATGATTAATTTGAATTTTTTCTTGGATTACTTTCAAAATTCTTATTGTAAAGCAATCTACAATGTATACAAGTATACAGTAGTATATATTTTATAAATATAGAAGTATATAACCATTTAAGCATGCTGTCATATATATACTGAAAAACATATGCTTTCCTCTTTTCTATGAATGGGGAAGATTAGACATTTTTCTCTTGGAAAAAGCATATTCATAACTGTGTTTATTTGTTATAAACAATTATGAAGTGATAGATCCAAAGATTACATGATGGCGGTGGATGCAGACAAATTTATCAGATGCAGATCAAATTTATCAAATTTATCAAAACACGCTACCACAGTGTGCATCTAAATTTATGAGTGTAAAACAATTGCAGTGAGGCCCTAAGATATACTTTTAAAAAAATAAAAAAAAAATAAAAGAACAAAAAAAAAAAAGATAAAGAGAGCATTAAAACATGACACTGGAAGAGTCCCAAAAGAATTGACAACAATTAATGGAAAAAGTTGTCCTAGGTCTCAAAGTATGTGTGAAATAAAAAATTGAAGAAAACACTGTAAGTCTGTATTGGGAATCCTATTTATTCCAACTAAATCTATGTTACTGAGTACTGAAAAGTAAACAACATTACAGATATCCTTTCATATTGCTCTAGAATAATAAAAGTCACCCATTATAATTTTGTTTCCATGTTCAGTGTTGCTGAAAAACACTTCATTTGTAGTAAACACATACAGTGGGTTTATAACCAAACCTATCAGTGCCGTATAAAGTGATAGTTTTTTGGCTGAGTTTGCTTTGAAGAAACGCACACACCTTGCATTGTCAGGGATATGTTCATATGCGTAACAGATGTGAAAATGGGAAGTCTACTTACCATTTTTAGTGTGATTTCATAAAAGGCATTACATGTAGGTGTCAGAGACATTAACTATTTTGATTCCTGAAAATGTTAACTCCTTGTTTAAAATTTTCCACATGCCAGCCAAGAGGGAAAAAATGCAAATTCTTCTAATTCAGTCATGGTTAAAAGCTTAGATTCTTCCACAACCTGTATGTTTCCTCTCCATTTTTGCACATTCAGGAAAAAAATATCTCCTGTTTCCTTAATGTTTTTCCTTCACTTCAAAGCTTCTTGCACTGCTAATACCTAGATGAAGAGAACTGGACCTTGTTTACTGCATAGACCCTTCCTCTTCCTCAAAGCACTTGGCTACAAGACTGGGCTCCCTAGTGACTGCTGAGATGCCTGGAGATCCCAGGTAAGGATCTTCAAGAATTATCTGTGGGACAGATAAACTAATCTAGTGATCTCATTAAGAAAGATAGAACATTCAGAGTTGAACTCCCTTCAACTGATGTGAATGTAAATGCATCCTCTGATGAAAAACTGATAGTCTTCATTTCAATTTATGGTAAGAAATAGGCGCTTCCCTGATGTAGTTCACTGTCTGTTCAGGCAGACGTTTGGAAGCAGAGGAGTCATGTCCTAGAGAACTTTAGAGGCAGTCTGGTTGATTGCTTCAGACCCAGATGTCTGCAGTTAAGTGGTAAGTGCTTCACAGCAGTGCTTCTTCCCCCTTGTTACCATCTTGGTAGAATAACATGCATTCTCCATGAATGCTGGTAGCAGTGGATCAAATACTGAGGATATTCTTTTCTCATTCAGGTGAACTTGAACAATTATTTTCACAAAAAAAGCCATATTCATATAGTTGTTCTTTCAAACTTCAAGGACCATTAAAAAAGGGACTATTCTAGTAGTGACTGACTGCAAGGTGGTTTTGGTTTGGACAACACAGGAGAGAGAGGGCAGTAAAAACACATTCTGTTCATCAGGATTAGAAAGAAATGAGAATGTTACTCTTATGGAAAGAGCAGTGCAATGAAAAGTATATTGGTCAATTCAAACAAGTCCACATACTTTATTTGTTGAGCTAACATGACTTTAAAACATCTTTCTGTGAAAGCATTCAGTAAAGACTGGCATCTTCAGGAGAATTACAGGAAGGCTTAGCAAGTTTGCTTTGGAGCTTGTGATACTGATGTCACTGAGCAGGCTGGAGATAACTCCAGTGGATATGTGAGCTTCCCTAAGGGCAAAACAAATTATTATTTCCAAATGGAAAGACATGCTTCAGCAAATAGTTTCTGGACTTAACTGCTGATGAACCAGGTAGGCAATAAAATGATAAAATGAGATAATTGCTAGGGCTTCAGGTAGATAGGAGTTGCGTGCACACTGGATAACAAAGCATAGTACAGAGGCAGATGAAAGCAATCCAGTGTAAATGATTAATTTACTGAATGCAGTGACCAGTTTTCTGCTGAGAAATTGTTATTTTTAGAAAGTAATCCTTTAGCTTTGCTCTCGTTTTTGTCACTTCTCCTCTCATCTTTCTCTGCATTTTGCACCAGATCACATGGTGCAGCATCTGTTGTGTGAGCTAGGCAAGGTGCTTGAGGAGGAAAAGCAGTCCAGGCAACTGGAAGAGAACAGTCAGGGAGAGCCATAAACATGGAAATGTCAGGGCGGTGGGCAATCTAAGGTGGATATAGGGCAGCTGGAAGGTGATAAATGATAACAAGGCAACTGGGTTCTTCTACCTTCACATCTAAAACTGCCAGTCATTTACAAGTACCTAAGGATCGGGACTAAACAAAATAAGCCCTTCAACTGCATTTTGTAACAAGAAATTACACAGATGCCCTTTGTGACCTTGCTGCCTAGCTGTTTCTCTTCTTTACTACTGATCTTAGAAACACTTCAATGGCTCAGACATGGAGAAGATGTGTTTTACAGAAGTCTGGTTTGTCTACATACAGCAGCAGGGATACATAGAAAGAGGTAAAGTACAGGCTTTCATCCATTGTTTTGTCCAGTTTATTTGCAGTTTGGATATAGTTCCAGTGGCTGCCAGACCACATTCCTCTAATATTATCCAAATCCTTAAGAAACAGAAGAGTTTGGAAATACCTTGGACAAGCTGCCACTGTATTTCTTGCTTCAGCAAGACACAACCACATCTCCAGATAAACTGTATGGATTTTTCTACTCTCCATGGAATCACAGGTTGGTTTGGGTTGGAAGGGACATGGAAATCATCTAGTCCCAGCCTCCCCATCATGGGCAGGAACACCTTACACAGACCACTTTGACCATAGCTCCATCCACCTTGGCTTTAACACTTCCAGGGGTGGAGCATCCACTGTTCTCTGAGCAACTCATGTCAGTGCTTACCACTCCCATAGTAAAGAATTTCTTCCTAGTATCTGGTCTTAGTCCACTCTCCCAATTTAAAGCCATCATCCCTTGGCCTACCACTGCACATCTCCAGACTTCTTGTCAGTCTCCCTTAGGTAAACTCTTTGTTTCTCCTTGGAAAAGTCAAGTTTCCTGGGCAGAGTGCCCATGGCTACAAGCAGCAAGTGAGCCCTAAATGGGGGCCAAACTGAAACATTGCTATAACAAACCACACTTACTTGATTGAAAAGAAGCCCTTCTTCCCAAAAGAAATTCTGTTTTCCCCAACCCCAGCAGTCATTAGGTGATACAGAATAACCTTTGAGTCCTGGCCAGGTCCCCTCCTTGCTACTGCAAAAACTAACCCTGTCCTGGCCAGAACCAGGACAGGTTTATAATTTTTTTTTTCTGAAATGTTTGTTTTCTGCTGCTTCATATCCCAGGTATCAGAGTTAAAAGTCTCCCCTAACCATGCACAAGTGCTGTTGTTCTCCAAACGTGCCCACAATATGGTGAGTCATGGCTGGTGTCACTGGGACCCCTCACCCCTAAAATGTCTGCCACAAGGACAGGGGTGAAGGGAACACAGTGGCCTTCCCGTGTCAAGGAACACCAAAGGCCTCATATGTGACTAGAAGAGGAGCACTTAGCTCAGACATTTGCTTAATGCCAGCACTGATCTAAGTCTCCTATGGAATTATTAAGATACGACTTCCCAGAAAAGAGAGTGAAGACTTCAGAGAAGGCATTCAGAAGGCATTTTGAAGGAAAAATCGAATGTTTACTTGGTGGAGCCAACAAATCCTCTATCAGGGTTGATCCTTTCAATCTCTATATCATATAGGGCTTGCTGCTGAAATAAGTGCTTTTGACTTACGTTTCTCTCGTAATTTAGGTCTGCTTTTAATCGGAGCATAGCCAGTTTGCAAGCTCTATGGGAATATCCAGCCAGGAAGGTGACTGGGATGGTCTGAAATAAACTATCAGAGCATAGAGTTTACTAGTAGTGCCGACAAGCTGAACACATTTATCTCTTGGTATCTCATGGAGTCAGTAAAGCCGTCCAGCCCAACCTCTGTGCTCGTAGGCAGGCACAGCAGTGTGGAGGGCCCAGGTGTCTGCACTGGTCCTGCACCAGGGCGGGGTTCCCTTGCGTGGCACCAAGGTGGCTGTTCTCTGCTTCCGGTGACCCCAAAGCAGACCAAGAGAACGAAGAAAAGCATTTTATACCTCCTCAGCACCTTGACCATTGATGCATCCTCAGATCCCTGAGGATCAGGCTGGCTGTTACACAGAGGTTGAGGCAAGATCCTCAGAATGGGTAGTGGTTTCCAACCTCCATTACTGCAAAGCTCAAAAAAAAAAAAAGGAGACTGGTAATGGGAAAGGGAATTGGGCAAAAACTACCCACTGCTAAGAAAAGCAGTAGATACAGTGCATGCTGAAGCTACTTCCCTTTTTTATTTTCAAAGCTGAGAATCAAAATCTTGTAATTTTAACTCCAGTGAAGAAACAAAACAGGGAAAAGGGAATTAACTGGAGACCACAATAGATAATTGGGAATGTAATAAGAGCAGCAGTTCCATAGTATGTGCCTATCACAAGGAAATGAAGAGATCACACAAGAGGGGTGCCTGAATGAGTAAAAATTCCTCATGAAACAGTCTCTGAGAAAAAACCATGAGCGAGAGCAACAGTGTTTATTTTGGCTAACCTGAGATCAGATTTTGTTTTGTGTGTTTTATTCCCCTTGCAGATCCTGATGCCGGAAAATAATTGAAATGAGCAAAGGAGATGGTAATTACTCTAAGTTTGTCTGCTACAATCTGGAAATGATAAAGCACTGCAGGTTGCTCCAGGCTATAAATCCTAACCCGAAACCACGTGCAAAGCCTTGGAAAATTAAAATGCTGCAATTGGGTTTAACCAGCCAAAAAACCCCAGCTGCTGAGTCACTCTGACTACACAGTACATATTCTTCAACAGTTAAAGGATGTATTGCAGCACCCTGAGGAATACCTCAGCAGAGTAACAAATTATTAAAGCACATGTATAAACAAGCTTTGCCAACACTTAAAAAAAAATCTTTGAAATTACTCATAGAATATTAGAATCATCTAGAATGGCAAAGACTCTTTAAATTATCAAGTCCAAATGTTAACCTAACACTATCAGGTCCACTACTAAGCCATGACCCTAATTACCACGCCTATTAAAAAGAAAGGAACTTATATTGGAAACAACTTTTCCTTTTCTCTTTATTTTAAAGAAAAGCTGTTTACATGGCTGACAGGAGTCCACTCCAATAGATGTCATCGTAGCTCCCACAAAACTTTTGAACTTATCTTGATGGATACAAAGAATAACTAAACTCTGTTAGGTCTGCATTTGAAAAATACTAAACAAAACAACGGTATCTTTTATGCAGTTTATCTTGATATGGAAAAGTTGTAACTATTACAATTATTGTCTGAAACAGAGTATTGAATATCCAAGAAATGTGTGAAGCACAGTAATATGAGAAATGTGGCATAAAGGAGGGGAAAAATCCAAACCCATGCATCAACATCCGTCTCTTTAACTTAAATGCAATCTTTTTTATCTCAATTTTCAGTAAGCATTGATAATCATCTTTAACTAAAGAAAACATTACAGCTTCATCTGTCTGATGAAGAAATCCAAAGAGCAACCACAAGCACCAGCCTGTTGTTTACCAATGATGCTAAACTGCTGTCATACTCTGTTATCACTTTGGTCAATGGCAGCTGCTATGGGCCAGGGTTTGGGGGGACAAGAGCAGGGTACCCACCTGAGCTGTGGGTGAGGCTATGCCAGGTGTGACACCCTCTGGAGCATGTGACACACCAAACTGCTCAACACATTCAGTCCCTCGGCCTCCTCTGTGCACCTTCTGTGATCCATCAACAGGCAGGCACTGCTCATCCCCATGGATGTGTGGGCCAAGGGCTACACTGGATACAGCAACCAGGCTGCAACACAGATCCTGCTCAGTCAGCACAGCCAACAGTAATCCTCTGTAGAGCTTTTCATGTCTTCACATAAAAAAACCCAAAACAAAGTAAAAAAAAAACCCAGCTCAGCAAGTAGTACTAATTAGAGACTTGTGCATTTACAAGGGCATAGTAGTGTCCTTCCTTTGCCAGCAGCTGGCTGTGGGTGCCCTGCTCGACCACCCTGCCGTTATGGATGACCACAATGATGTCAGCTGTCTGCACGGTGGACAGGCGATGAGCAATGACGATGCAGGTCCGACCTTGCCGGGCGTTATCCAGAGCTTTTTGGACTATCTGTACACAGATAACATGACAATACTGTTAGCACCTGAAAAGGTTCCCCTCGTCCTAGGAACTACATTTGATTTATCACTGTCTTATCACCTAAATACACGTCCCACAGATACCAAGTCAGTGCACACAGGAGACTTTATTCAAAAGGATTTGTCACTGAGGTCAGTGAACCTGATCAAACAAATTTGAGACATGGAGAAGTGGGTTCTTGGGCATCCAGCTTGGATCAAAACATAAGTACAGTATTTACCACCAAATACATCTGATAGGAAGACAACTGAGGAGTATCAGATCAATGTGGAGTTTGATACTTAAAGTTTCAGGTTTTTTCTACTTTTTATTCCATAAACATAAACAGCTTCCCAGTATAGTTCAATTCAAACCTTTCAGGTGGAAAAACTACTGTGATATACATGACTTGTTTCACAATTGGGCATTTGTAGCATGTTTGCTTTAATTTTATTCTACAGAAAGCAACTAGCCATGTACATAGGCATAAGCATGTCACATAATAACCATCATTCACCTTTTCACTTTCTGTGTCAAGAGCAGAGGTAGCTTCATCCAGAAGCAGAACAGCAGGATTACGAACCAGAGCACGGGCAATTGCTATTCTTTGTTTTTGACCTCCAGAAAGTTGTGCTCCCTTCTCACCCACCCGGGTATTATATTTCTGGATGTTAAAAAATAAAAAAGATCACCAGTGAATACTCTTAGAGAAGGAAGATTAGAAAATCAACATTTATTCATGGCTATAAAAAGGTAAGCATTTTCATCTTGAAAGAAAGAATAGTGCAAGCGGTTTTAAGAAAGCTAAGGCTTTATAAACATCTCTAGTACAAGCAGTTATATATACAGCCACACATATTCATACCCAGTCTGAAAATTTACTCCTTCAAAGGCTAGAATAGGTCTTGAATGGTACCAGCAGTGAGGCATCCACAGAGCATATGATCATAAGATTAACTAACAATTTAGTGCTTATTGATATATTCATGAGGAATTTGATGCTGCATTGCTTGTGAATTAAGAATCTCAAATGTTATTAGCAGCAATGAAAATGAAATGTTTTTCAGCATTATTACCTCAGTTTCAGGTACCCAGAATTGCAGTGAAGACAAGCTATCGAAACATTTTTCCTTGTTAGAACCAAATTCTTGTCAGACATGAAGGTCAAATGTCATACCATTCACTTTTGACTGACTATCCCCTTGTATTTAATAAGAAACACTCCCTGTGCATAACCATTCAATTAGAAATAAACTACTTTGCTTTACTAAAATTTTTAGAAAAATAAAATGTCTTTATCAGAGTAACTTGAAGAGTTTCTGCTGTCAAAGGAAAAATATATTAAAAAAAATATTTGTGATTACTTATTTATACATAGAACGTCCTCTTATTTCCCTCTTCCTGCCTCCCTTTCACCCTGCAACCCTCAAATATTCTGGGTTGTCTACCACTGTAGTAATGGAAACATTGTGGCTTTTTTTTTTTTTTTTTAACAAACTAAAAAGGATTTTGAGCTTGAAACACTGGCATTTTAAAACATAAAGGCTATCATATTAGGGGAAATGAAAGTGTTTATTTTTAATTTGATCTATCCAAGTGAGCACTACCTTGATATCACTATATAATCCCAAATATACAATCTCACTATGAAGAGAACATCACTGTCTCTTACCTCTGGCAGTTTTTCAATGAAGGCATGAATATTTGCTGCTTTAGCTGCTACTTCAATTTCCTCCTGACTAACCACCCTACTGTTGTCTCCATACTGGATATTTTCAGCAATGCTGCAGTCGAACAAAATGGGCTCCTGGGACACCAGGCCCAGCCTGGACCTCAGCCATTGTAAATGCAGAGATTTGGTATCAATTCCATCTGCTAGCTAGAAAAAGCAACAGAAACATGATACCAAGCTGGCTACTGAGCTCATCCACACATACCTGCTGTAAACGGGAAACATCAACTCTAAGAGAAAGCCCATTATGTGTTATTTTACCAGATGTAATCAAGTACTTTTTTTGCATGCTAACCAGCATAATAGATGAAATATTTTCCTGCATTAGTTTTTAATTTTGCGTTGTTTTGCTTCCATCTGCTAGCAAGCAGAAACAACATGCAGGTAACAGGTTCTTCCTGCAGTCCTTCCAGCCCTACTGACCACAAGGAGCACCAGGAAGCTCACAGGAAAGCCTGCCCCTTAAGCAGAACAATAAATATTCTCAGCTGTAGGCCTTTCAATCTTACAACCTCTAAAGGAGGTTTGACTTTTTATACCCATTAACAGGGGTTGCATCAAAAAGCCCATTGTGACTTCCTGACGGTGACACAGTAACATCTATGTGAGATTACATTTATATTATATGAAGCATGTATCTGTGTCCCTAATGTGTTAATTCACACCAACAAGAAAGAAAACTTCCACACTGACATCAGTGTTATGCCCATGTCTGACCAGGGTGTGAGGAGACCTGGGGAGGAAATGCTGTTGGACACAGTCATTCCTTTCCCAGGCAAGATCTGTGACCTGAGAAAGCACACTGTGCCAGCATGGATGCCACTGCTGGTACATGTGGGCAAATGTGCCCTGTGCACAGGGCAGGCAATGACAGGGGTTTGGGGATTGTCTACAGATCCACTGGAGACACAGCCTCAGTAGCTCACACCTCTAAAAAAAAGGCATCTCAACAGAGGGACTTCCAGGCTGGTCAAAAGCCTCTGAAACCTTGGCAGATAAAGAGTTCTGTAGATTTAATTACTATTAATAGCTACACAAGTCTATTCTTACCACTTGTCCTTCCACAGGGTCATAAAATCTCTCCAAGAGCTGAATGGATGTGCTTTTGCCACAGCCGCTGCTTCCTACCAATGCCAATGTCTGTCCTTTGTTAACCTTTACATTGAGTCCTTGCAAAACCTGAACTTCCGGCCTTGTTGGATATACAAAATGGATGTTTCTGAATTCAATGTTGCCTTCAAAACGGCTCTGAAAAGCAGTAGAGAGTTCACATGCTCATATTAACATTTATTAGCCTTGACTATAACAACACTTGTTAAGACTTGGTTATTTAAAGTGAGAGATCCAAGAAAAGTTTGGGAAGGTGTTTTCAAAATTGTTTTTTAAATTCTTTTAAATGACATACTGGACCGAACATAGAATCATTAGTTACAGGATGATCCATAAAACACTGCATCCTTCTGGAGAAGTTTTCTGCATCTCTTGTCTATTTTTTACTTCATCTTTGAAAAGAATATCACAGAAACACAGAATAAGCTGAAGGGACTCTTCAGGATCAGAGTCCAGCTCCTGGCCTTGCACAGCACCACTCCAAAGAGTCACACCGTGTACCTGAGAGCACCGTCCAAACACTTTTTGAACTCTGTCAGGCTCGGTGCTGTGACAATTTCCCTGGGGAGCCTGTTCCAGTGCCAAACCACCCTCTTAAGAAAAACAGGCAATATCCAGATTTTTCATTTCTAATACATTGAAACACTTCTACTTGTGATGTAAACTATCATTTGCTTTCCTGATTTTACTCTCAAGGTAGCACAATTTGAGCAAATGTAACAAAAGGCCAAAATCAGAGATTAAGATAGCAGAGCTAAATTCTTCAGCAGGTTATTCATAGGCACGAAGGACAAGCTGAGTTTTAAAAAGCAGTGATAATTGTTAGACATCCTAGCCAGGCTGATATTCAAGAACAAATGGAAGAAAGGGGGCACGTGCCAAGGCTATTGCCTGTCCTGTTCTTTGGGGTATGAGCCAGACCCCCACACATGCCAGCAGCATCACTAATACAATGCTCTCATAGCAGGTAATAACCTAATTTGATGGACTCAAAGCTTTGCTTTGCTAAGTCACAGGCATCACCTGCAGTTAAGTCCACTCCATACTAAAAATGTTTTCACTTAAGTTTTATTTTATTGGAGACCTTCTGCCAAGTCTTTCAATGTCTGTGTCAGAGAAACTTGGTTCAAGAAAATATGCAAGCATGCTCAGAACTCTAAAGGCTGAAAATCTTGTATATAAGCTTGAAGCTACAGAAAACTAGATTATGGCTTCCTGAGTAGAGAGCTACCATCTAAACCTACAGAGGAAGTTAATTTAAATTTACATGAACCTGGATGTGCCACTGTAATCCTTACAGAACATGTAAACTGAAAGCATTACAGGCAGAAATTTGACAAGTGCTGAGCTCAGCCTCCTCAATGACAATTGTGGTTTAGAAGCAAGGCTCTTTGGGGAATTATTTGGTCTTTTTTTGTTTTTACTTTTTATTGGTTTTGCTTGTGTCCTTCCTCCCCCAACTTTAGAGTAAACTAAATTATTCATTAAGCTTGTTTTGACTTCACAAGAGCACATTTTTAATTGTAAAAGTTTCCACAGATGGAACAGCACGGCTTTTGACAAAGTGTCTGTCTGTAAAGAAATTAATCTCTTTTATTTACAAAATAATTACAAAAATGCATTAGTATTTTATTTCTCCCATAAACCCTTAGAAAGACAACAAAACTTCTACTGGAAATGACATTTTCAGTGTTTTCCTGAAACCATTTGCACTGTGAGTCAGTAGAATGAAAAGGGTTTTTAATTCATTCAGAGAAAAACCACCTTAAAGGCCATACACTTTTGTCTGAAACTCAGAAATAATATGGCCCCTAAACAAGTCAGTACAGTATTTATACAGTGTCTGTCTTTTGACAGAACTATAAAATGGTTGGGATTGGATGAGGCCTTAAAGACCATATTATAGTTCTAACCCCACTGCCGTGGGCAGAGACACATTTCACTAGAGCAGGTTGCTCAGAGATCCATCCAACCTGGCCTTGAACACTTCCAGGGATAGGATATCCACAACTTCTCTGGGCAACCTATTCCACCCTCACAGTAAAGAATTTTTTTTTCTAGTATCTCATCTAAGTTTACTCTCTTTCAGTTCAAAGCCATTCCCCCTGTCCCATCACTACATGCTCTTGTTACAAGTTCCTCTCCATCTTTCTTGTAGGCTCCCTTCAGGTTGCAATTATGTCATCCTAATTCAGCTTCCTTTTGTGACACCCTAAGAAATAGGCACTTGTGAACACAATTTCTGATAATAGATTAATAGATAATTACTTATTTAGTTTGTTACAACATTTTTTCCTGTGAAAAAAGAACACTCCTTCAAAAAAAAAACAAAAAAAACCAAGAAACAAAAAAATCCACCCAAAACCCCAAAGAAACAGATCTCCAATACCCGCCCAAGCCCCCATGCAAAATGCTATCCACCCTTACCAATTTTTCACCTTGTTCACTGTAACTGTCAATTAGAGGTTTTCTGTCCAAAAGCTGAAAGATTCTTTGGGCTGATGTTCGAGCTTTGCCATAGTCTGGTGCCATGGAAGCAGACTGACCAACATTCATAGCTGCAAACATGACAGAAGAGAAGACTCTAAAAAGCAAAGGACAAAGCATAATTCATTCCATGTAGAGCAATGCGTTCTTTTCCTACTGTGTAAAACATACCTTCAGAATAAAGTTTTTTAGCATCTTTAGGTGATGATATTTCCGGAGCTCCTCACACTCCCAAGATGTTATCCAGTGTTAGAAAGGTCAGCTTGTTCCCATAGTTATTTTATGGCTGAACAGTGGTATCATATCACTTCTCTTTTTAACACCCTCTATCTGGAAGGGACGTCAAAGGGCAAAGGCTTCTCCAGAGTACATGTACTGAGCTTGCTGCTCACTCTTGCTGTTTCACTGCCCAAATATGCACCTTTCCTCAAAGCAGCCCTTATGCCCAAAGAACATTCCCATCCACTCTGAATGCCTGGATTCCCAATTCCCAGGCCCTATTACCGCTGTAATTTGATAAAACAATTTGCATGCATTGAAATCACTTCACTGTGTACTGGTTTTGATATTTTTTTACATTTTATAAAATATACTCACATAAATACATCTTCAAAGTTGGTCAGACAATTAGCAATGAGCCATGCTCCAAATCTGAAGACTGCTGCATTAATAAAGTACTCTGAAGACTGAGATATTCCATAGGTAAATCCATAGAAAGGGGCTTTTTTCAGAGATTTTCTGATAAAAGAAGAGACTTTCCATAAATGATGTGTGAAAGACAAACAACAGACACTGGCTGGGGGAGAGACAGATTTCTGGAACAAAATTTTCAAGCAATCCAGCTCACCCCACATCAGTCCACAACACACACACATTCAGAAACAGTCCTTGCCAGACCCTAAGAGCCCCCAGCTTCATGACACAGAACCGCCCTTAGGACAGAAAGCAATGAAATCCTTGATCCTCAGTTATGTTAAATCAAATCCCCTTCCTTTGCTTTTATAGCAGGGCAGGTCACTAGAGACATCAGTTAAAATGAAATAAGTTAATAACTACCCCATATGACCCATTTTATTAAGAAAACAAGCCAGCTCCAGCGTGGCCTAAGAGCTGCCTGCAGGCTTCCACCAGCTCATCCCATCTGAGCGGAGGCAGGGACGCATTCAGCGTATCCCACAAGAATTCAGACTATGCCTCTATTTCCCAATCTATCCCTCTGGAAAGGTTTCATTTTGTATAGCTAATTGAACACACACTGAGTAAGAATCTGGTGAACTCTCTGTCCTCATTGTTGAGGACGCTCTCTGAGGAAGAGGAAATCTCCTTTCTAGTCCGAGCTGTAAATCAGACCTGTGAAAGTCCAAGCAACCATGCCGCCCAAATCTGGGCTCTTAGCAGTTCACCAGACGTTGAATTTTAACACTATTTTGGCTGAGGACAGATTGTGCAATACTTCATTTTCAATTTCTTCTTTTACATTAGAAGCAATTTAGATTTTGGGTTATTTTATTTAAATAAAATGGAGCTAGAAATATCTGGCAACTGTGGTGATTCAAATGCATTTCAGTGGAGAAAAGTCAGTGGGATGTAGTGGATCAAACAAGGAAAATATATGAAGTTCTTTTCAAGGTTTCAAAGTCATATGAGGGGAATAAAACTGGTTTATGTTATAAAGGGTGTGGTGGAATTGTCAGTTCCTCAGTTAAGTAGTATCAGTGAAATACATTGACATGGAGTGAACATATATCCTGTATTCTAGGCAAACACAATATTCTGTAACACATGTGCATGCACAGAATGCAGTTTATAAAGTGTTTGCATAATAAAAGACAAATCCTGCAAATGTATTTTTCACTCTGCACTTAAAAATGTATATTAAAACATAGATACTACACAAATTTCAAAGCTATATGAACAGCTATTGATATTCTTCCCAGCCTTTTGGATATTGGTTAGGTTCCAAGAAAGGTATTTACAATAAATCTGAAATACTAAGGTGTACTGTAAAGGAAAAAGACCCACCTATATGTATGATTCAAACTAGCAACATATCTTTCATAAAATGCTTCTTCCTTGGTCAGTGAAGCTACAGTTCTTATGTTTTCAACTGATTCTGTCGAAATCTAAACAAAGAGATTAGATAAATAAGAGGTAATCTCTTACAACTGCAATCTGCAAGGTATCTTCTGAACACTTGATTTCTGCTCTAGTATTTATTATTTATATCAGAATGTGCTTGCTTAAGAGTAGGGATCAAGGTGAAGGAAAGTCCTGAGCAATGAAATTATTCATCAGCAGTGTCTTCCCTAACCCATGGGTTGTGGCCCTCATGGATTAAACCCAATTTAATGAAATGGGGACAAACACTAGTAATCTGGACACAGCTTGCTTTTTTGCATGGATACTTCTGTCTCCTGGAAGAGCACTATCAGCTGAATGAAGGCAGTATCCTGAAACTCTTGAGCACATTAATGGCTTGCCTTTATGGCAGTATAAAGAGGTATCAATGTTGCAACACTTCTGGTTGCAGCACAGCAGTGCAGAGCCACGTCGCTTACCCCAGGCACAAGGTACACCAGTGCTGGGGTTGCTTCTGCTGCAGCTGCCACTGCCCAGAAATCCACTATGGAGGCTTTCAAATGCATTTTCATATTCTAATTTGCAGATGGTTTGTGTTATCTGTGTTTTGCTTTTCCTGAAGATATATAAACATTCCTCTCAACACGCTTCATTTATCTTGGACAACTGAGTCAGCTATAATATAACTATAATGTTGTCCCTAAAAATGATCTCCCACCCGAATGCTGTAGTTAAAATTGAAGAACTTACTCTTCCAGCCTCTTCCAAAGCTTTTTGATCTTCTGCAGCATGACCGGACATAGAGCTAGCATTCACAGCATTTGCACCAACAATAAAAGGAATGCAGGCCAGGATAAGCAAAGTTAGCTGCCAGCCATATACAAACGCAATAATGATGGCAGTCACAAGGGTAAAGACAGTCATAGTCATCAGTGCAAGTCTGCTTCCAGTTGCCTAAGAAAACCCCAGAAACCCCCCCAGATATATGTCATTAGATTTGGGTTTCTGTTGCTTAAATTACCACTTCAGATTGCTGTAGTTAAGACCAAAGGTTTGGCTGGAAAATGAAACCATGTGCAATCACCTGTGTGGACATTATGCACCAAATTCTCTAACCATTCCTAGAGATTCCTCACACCTGCCAGCATTCAGGCCTTCGAGAGGTGTTAATGTAGTCTAGAAAGTTGGATGTGACAGTTGTTTAATGAAATGTATGTGAGACCTCACACACTACCCAAGGTAGAGAAAATTGTGATCACTGTGACAAGCAGGGTGAGTTGGCAGTTAAGGTGTCCAACACTAGGCAAGAGGGGCTTGGTTCTAACAACAGCCATCCATGGAGACCCTCTAACAGTGGTGAAAAATACTCATCCTCAGCTTCTTACATTGCTGCACTTGAGGTTGTGTTCTTAGAGAAAAAATCTGAATCTGGCCACCCTGCAGAAATGCTTTATCTCAGTGGGATAATGAGTAGGAAAGACTAACTCTGACTTAAGAATTCTCACCTCCTCCCAGCCTGTATAACCTTTTCAACAAAAACTTTTTAAAATGAGAGTTGATTAGCATCCAGCATATGGGTGGGCTCTGATCTGCAGGAAGAACTTCTGCAAATAGCCCTGTGGAAACAGTTCATCTTCCAGAGCTCAGCATGATGGTAAAAAAAAAAACCCTCTTGGGTGGGAAGCAAATATTCCCTCTTTTGCCAAAGGACTTCCTGCCCTTAAAAGACTTTTCTTGTTCAATTAATTTAAATTATTAATAATTTAACTAATGTCAAGGTGAATTGTTGCCATGTGTTCTAGGGGCTGCACATAAAAATGGATTTGGAAGCTTCAACCAGCGCAGCATAGTACAGACTTACGGACGTCTGGCAAACACAATAGCTTTGGGTTCCCATTCATGCCCTTAGCTGTTTTTTGTATTTAGAAAACTGTGTGCACACCTCCTTTTTACTGCCCTAACAGGGTGATAGACTTCATTGCCACTGAAGCAAACAAACTTTAGAAGATAAAGATGATTAAATTTTGTCAAAGAGTATTTTATCCCTGCAAGCCCACAATGGAGGGCTGGAGAGAAACAAAAACCTACAGAGACTGAAAAATGTAGGGTTTCAAAGATTAGTGATGTACAAATATGAAGGGAAAATAAAGACACTAGTAAACTTTTCCCCACAAGTCCTGCAGTGATTATTTTTCCCTGCAAAGAGACAGGGAGAAACAGTGACATTTGGCAGATTGTCAGGTTCTGCTGATGAGGTGAGCAGTTGAAGCAACTGTGCAGAATTTGCCAGATTTTCTTGCCAGTGTCCAGTGGCCACCTCTCCCATACCAGCTTCTTGAGTAGTTCCCTCCCTTGGCCATTGCCCTCCATGATGCTTTTAAATTATGCTGGTCTATTTCTTACTGTTTGTGAAGCACATTTTGTGGCAATGGGAAGACTTCTCTTCACTGAGGTCAATAAGGGTTTGCATCCTCTGCAAATGCAACCTCTTTGTAGTATTCTGGTGACACCCATAACAGGGTGTAAAAACCTGGGGTCCAGTGACTTTGGTCCAAGCATATATGTACATTTCATTTTGCATGGTGAAGTTATCTACAATTATTATATATTTAGCTTAAAGACTTGCAGGGAGGTACATGATCGTCTGCTGGATTTCTGATAGCTGTAAATTATCATCTGGGAAACCATTTTCAATGTGTCAGTAGCATGATGTATAAAGGCATCTGCCAGTCTGTCGGCAGATTTAATTTCTGAAATAATCTTGGAGTTCCTTGCCAATTGCAATTAATATTTGTGAGGAAAAAGATATTTCAAAAATACACATAAAAGAATCAACATACGCCTTTAACTTGGGAAGCATCTGTAGCAAGACGAGTCAGCAGAACACCAACAGCATTTTTCTGGTCATCATACCATCCAATCTCCTACAAGAAAAGATACTGAATTATGTTTCCAAAAGTTACATGGAAGCACAAAACAGGATGGCTAACTGAATATTCTCTCTGTGTAGTCAGCATTTCCAAGTAAAAGAAAAGAAAAAGCTTAAAAACCATTATTCTTTTGTGGACATTTAATTGTTCATAATCAAAGTGTTCATGGCTGCAATGTTTTCCTGAACATAGAAACTTTTACTATAACCTCCATTTACTTAGAAATTCCTTGGTCCTGAAGAGGTTAACTATTCTCTTACAAATTATCTGTCCCATCAGCTATAGAATCACAGAATATCCTGAGTTGCAAGGGACCCACAAGGACTTGTACCTACAGAAAGTAAAGGAAGCTTTTGTATTTGCAAAGGCTATGGTACGGTTCTTTTTTCTTCCAATCACCAATCTTCTGTCTTCTGGTCCCTTTCAGATGTTTCTAAAAAAACACAGGTTCTTATCCACACCCACCGCTCTCTCAATATCCTAACTGCCTAATTCATACCTGCTGAAGTAATGCTCTGAAGGACAAAGAGCGCAGTCTCATTGTTAGAGTTTCCCCAGACTTCCCAAACATGAATCCCTGGGGGAGGAAAAACAGTCACATTTTCTCATCTGATGCTGTAACTCTGTTTATAAATCTGCACAAGAAAAGCAGTCACACCAAGAAGCACCACAAAAGCCATCACACCTAAAACCCCCTGTGAATATGTGTGTCCTGGGAAAATCATCATTCACTTTCCTGAACCTGAAACTTGATTTTCTCACAGAAAGGAAACAACATAGCAAAAAAAGCATCTATATATTACATACTTGTATCACAACCAGCCAAGCAAAGGGAGATTAAACTTTTCTGGTCAACCCTGCACACACAGACAGCAGCACTACAAGATACATCAACCTGTCTAGTGATTGGCCTCCCTATCCTGATTGTGACCAAAAACATTCACTCACTGCAGCCATACCAATGGATTTTTTTGGTATGGAAATCAGTGGGCACTAAGTGTTTCCTGCAACCTTTAAAGAAGTCAAAAGAGGACAGAAAATGATGGAATTTACTCAGTGGTACAAAAACCACAGTCTGCAATGTGTCTGCTTTATACTTTGGCAAGAGCCTATAGACTAGTCAGTGAGAAATGTAAGTATTAACTTCGACTTCTAAGGCCAGACCCTCAACTTTTATTTCAATCATGCTGAATTAACATTGACTTCAGTGAATTATCTAAACCAAGAGCAAGTATAGACAAATGTTTTTAGGTAAACATTACCATTTAACCTACATATCTCAGGAAGACCTTGGCACTTGTGCATATTTTTATAAGGTCTGATTGGTGTTTTACTTCTCAGATTGTGTTGATGAGTTATACCTGCAGCCTGCTGGAGAGTTCAGAGCTTTAAAGATTTCAGTGTAGTGACACTTACTTGGATTATGTATGCTGCTAAGATAATCACTCCAAGTAAAAGAAATATTAGAGAAAGCACCACAGTGTTTTTACTCCTTTTTACTGGATCTCTTTCTTGAAAAGCCTATGAAAAGAAAAAAACCCACAAAAATGAGTACATGGACAAGCATCCATTACATAAGCCAGCCTTCACCTCAAGACGATTGTCTACTTTAATTTCTTTTAGCAAGCATCCTGGATCCTAAAATCAGTCTGCAGTCAACTTTCTGTTGAGGACCCAGTAGATAGTCCAGCTTTCCATTTAACCTACATGGCACTAATTTGTTCTCCCAGATCCATCAATGTTCCTCCTTTGCTCTGCTAGTCAGCTGCAGTTCCACCATCTTCTGCTTTTGGAGAGTTCCTTCAACATTTTTCAATAAATGTATTTATACAAGTTAATGACACTCAGAGATTTACATGGAAAGAATTGAGTGGTTGAGGATGAGGACAAGCTCAGGACTGGAACTTCCAGTTGCAAAAGAAAAAACCCAAACAAAACAAAAACCCCACTAAACCCTCCCCCACCACACAAAAAAACCCCAAAGAAACAAAACCCACAAACAAAACAAAAACCAACCCCTCTGCCAAAAATAAAAAAAAAAAAAAAAAAAGAAAAACCCAAAAAAACTTACCCCAATGATTTTTCCAAATATAACAGCAAATGCAGGATGGACTGCACCTATGACAGCAGCAGCAATCACTCCCAGTAGTACATAGAACCACTCAGGTTTGTTCAGAGCCAGGATTTTTAAGTAAGACACAGCAGGGAGATTTTCTTCCTACAGAGAAAATTTTAAGTTTTCCTTGGAAAGTTGCAGAACATACAATTCCCCAGACAGTGGGTATTCATTAGGCCTTGAGCAGTGAACTCTCTGGGTAAAGTGCTGAAAGCCCTCTCTGTGCCCTCAGATCAAGCAAACATGCTGGAGATTTACCGCTTTGCTGTTTCACGTCCTAGAACGTCAACTGTGCTGTAAAAATTTGGAGGCAAAAAGCTTAACAAAATGCTAAGTCATGAGGGGAGAAGGGCCAGGACAGTTCACTCAAAGTCAGACAGGACTGGTCACCATGAATGGCAACTAACACTTCCATCATCATAAAGAATTGAAAGTTCAGAGGACGGAAGAGATCCCTCCAGTTCAGCTAAATGCCAGTGGGCTGGCAATAGAACAATTGGGTAGAGAGGTCATTTTTCTCTTTGGCAAACTAAATCCAATGAATCATTACCAAAACCAGGAATGAGGCATGTGTTAAGAGTCAGTTAGCCTGTTCACACTTTGAAGGTACAAAAAGTGCTGTCTTGCTTTACCACTTTATTTAAGTGCCTATGACTCCAAAGGGATATTTCTGAAGAAGCAAATAATGAAAACATCAGGAATGAGACAAAATATCAGTCAAGATTATAAGCAAGTTGCTCTTGCTTTCTAGTTATTTTATCCTGTGTTTTAGATGCTAGATGACAGTGGCTAAGTAGTAGGCTGATTTTTTCTGAAATAATTACAACTGATGGATGTTCGAGTTCCTAATTTTTTTCTGAATGTGATGAATATTGTATTCTTTAGCATGAACACCCACTACTTCCTTTAAGGTCTTAAGCACTATTAATACACAGCCAAAAAGTGTATTTTGAAGTTACATGACTTTTGGTATGATAATGGGAATGGGTCCAGCTCATTCTTGCTATTTGAGATATTCATTAGCTGGAAGATGTATAGATAAAATTATACTAAGAATTTCATAATTACTTTAAATACTATTTATTACAGATGATATCCTAACTGCCACAGAATTAGAAGAATTAATGTTTTTACTTTGGAATTTATATTTTAGTTCTTCACATCAAAGGTCTTGAAATCAGGCAAAAAACCCCAAAACTAAACAAAAAACTCAAGCAACCTTAATCTACCAAACCACTATTCCCGTATGTTTCAGGAGAAATGTAGAAATGTACTACAAAAATGAAAACAAAATCAAGTTTCTGTTGCACTGCTCATATCAAGTCTGATCCAGAATGCACTAGAATTCCGCTCTTTTTGATGCTATGAGCAAGTTTTATTCAACTTTGATGAAACAAAATAATTTTTCTTAACCCCAAACTTCCTACGTGACTTTTACTGATGTATGACGTATGTCAACTAAGTTGTTTTTTTTCTGTAAAAGTCCTGCAGAACTGAAATATGTACTAAAACAGAAAGAGTAGTGATTTTTTTAATGGCAATGGTCTTCAAAATATCAGAGTTTTGATTTTTTTTTTTTTTTTTAATTGGCATAAATGTAGTATGATACTCCAAAGTGCCTTCAATTTGGGTACGTGCACTCTAGGGATTATATTATCCAGCAGTACGTGCAACAGTAAGTACCAGTGAGTAAAGAATCTTGCAAATGAAATCTCATACCTAGTTTTAATTAGATGGAATTAAAACATCTGTACCACCACTGAAATAATACTTTTAAATTGTACAAAGCAATGTAAATCAATAGTAGTTTTCTTCCAGTTCACATTAACTCAGTGGTGTTAAAATGAAGATTTTTGTTAGGACAAATTGTCCTCAGATACTCAGTTTGGTGAGTACCAACTGCAATAGCACCAGGGTAAATGTTGCATAAAAGCCAGTAATCCAAATTATGTGCTTCTTCTTTATACTTACATCTTATAATTAAATTCTAAACTGAAGTTCTAATACCAACCTCCACCTCCTTTTTTTCCTTCTTTTTTCCAAAGGGATTTTTAGATGAACTTCTCTTGCTCTTATATCTGCTGGATTTTCTTTGAATGCTGCCTCTCCCTGGTATCACAGACTTTTCAAAGTGATCTTCAAGAATCAGCTCTTCCACAGGATTTATGTTTTCCTCGTACTCCTCAGCTCCTGGGCCTTCACTATCTTCTGATGTGCCATCATCTTGAACATCACTGCTACAACCCTAGTGAGAATTCAGGATATACAGTTACAAGGCATTTTGAGTAAAAAGAAAGGTGTTTTTTTTTTTCCCTCATGAATACTGGTGTTTCAATTGTGTAACTGCAGTTGTCTATAGGCCTCACATATTTCAGTCTACAATTGCAGAGCAGTAGACTATTTGATTCTGATTTTTTATCCCTCTTTTCCTTTAAAGCAGTCTATGGAATCCACCTGGAATTTAACACCTCTGTGGTTATGCTGTAATTATGCAGTCTGTGCCTCAAACTCACTTATGTTTTTGACATATTGGATTGCGTAAATATGAGACACTTATGGGTAAAACCCCCAAGAATTCCAAGCCCGTGTCTGTGCCCAGACTAGAATAACTGCACAGCTGCCAGCTGGACATCACGCAGGAACTAGAGAGAGAAAATGGCTCCATCCACCATTTGACAACTTTGTGAAACAGAGAAAGTAAGTAAATGAATTTGCCCTTACCTGCTGCATTACAAGGGAATAGTAGAGTCCTTTCTGCAGCATCAGTTCACTGTGCGTCCCCTGCTCCACCACGACGCCTTTCTCAAATCCAGCAATAGTGTCAGCAGTCCTGATGGTAGACAGCCTGTGAGCAATCACAATGGTGGTGCGCCCAGCCCGAGCCTTACAGAAACACACAAAACACAGTAACAGTTAAACCGTGCAAGAAAACAGCACCGAAATAAAGTCATTTTAGTTATCTGTAATATACAGTAAATCAAAACTTTAATTTTTTAATTAGATTTTTTTTTTCTGGTCTTGCATCTTTGTTCAGCAGTCCAAGGACAGTTTTGTTTGACTGATTTAGTTAGAGAAAGCCACATTAATCTTTTTATACAGGCAACAAGTATTAAAGACCATAATTAAAGTTTATTATCTGACTTTTTATGAAACTCAAAACTGTTCAAGCTAAAGTTGCTCACAAAGTGTTTCCATGTGAAAGCAAGCATGAGGGGAAAATGCTGTGAGAGTAGTTAAATCTTTCTCAAAACAAAGCTAGGATAGCAAATGCAAAAAGAGCAGATATTTTCTTTACATACTGTCCCTGAAAATTTTTTGAAGTACAACATAACTTCTGACAAGAATTAGCAGAAAAGCACAGAGAAGCAAATTTGCATCAAAAATGGGTTTGACCCACTCCCTTCTGAAACAAACTTTTTGACAATAATCCTACTGGGATTTGGCAGGAAGAGCTGCAGGTTGGGTTCCACCCTCTCCAGCATCCTCACACAGAGCAGTGGCACACACAGCCCGCATGCAGCAAATGAGCACAGGCCACCTTGTCACTGCTGGAGAGGCTGGCTTCCCTCCACCATGATGCCTGCAGCAAGTGGCAGCTCAGCAGAAGGAGAGATCCAAGGGAACCTCATGCAACAAGCACGTTATGCAGTGGTGGAACCTGCTGGAAATTTCTTGCTACAGAAGTTGTACATCCTATGGGCACAGGAATAGGGGCATTAAGAAGACGAGGCCATCTGAAGGAGAGGACTGCTTCCATGGAGATTTGAATTCTTCCCCCTCAGCCTGCCATTCTCATGGATCTGATGCGGGTCACTCCCAGGAATCTGCCACAGTGTTGTTTTTACGCCTCTGGCCTAATGCACAAAGCCTTCACCCCTGCAGCTGGGAGCTGTGATCAGAACTAGCAAAATGCTTTATAAGATGCAAAGTTATCAAAAAAACAGCTGGCTACAAGGAGCTACAAATGAATGCCCAGAAACAGTGACCATTCATGAGGTTAATATCTCTGCTCCTCAGCTGTAAAAATAATCAACAATTGCAGCACCACTTTTTCCACTTAGGGATGTTGAAATGAAATTTGGAAATCTCATTGGGGGACTACACTGATGAACATCAGAAAGCTGTGACAAGATGACTAAGTTATGATTTGGGGCTCATTGTGGTGTGTTCCAAGAACATGAAGAGGAATGAATAAGAGTCCACTTAATTGAGTGACCTCCCTGTGTTATGCTGCACTAAATGAAGCAATAAGCTTCCGGAAAAGCTAAGTAGTTGATTACAAATTTTAAAAAAACCCAAACAAACATGCAAAAGAAAGACTATATGAATATTATTTCTGTATCTACGTGTTACCTCAATACTAATATCACTGGAATGACATGAATACAAAAAACAACTGCACTTTACTTCAGATTTAAACTGACTAGCAAGCGAAGATGACAAATTTTGTATTTCCCTTGAGCCATACTGGTAATTTGTATTTCTCTCCATAACTACGGAAATGAAAACCAGGGTTTTTCACTTCATTTAAAAAAATACATTAAAATAAATATTAGACAAAATAAAAGACATTCAAGGCAAACCATGAAGGTTTTTTCCAATCAAAGCCTATGTGTTCTACTGTATGCTGATGGAAACTACTGAAGAAGGTGGGCTGTGAGGAAGGTATTGTGTGCTGATCAGTGACATGATCAATGACAGCTCTGCTCTGCAGCAGTACCCACCCTAGAGCTGGGGGCTGCTAAAAGCAGAAGAAGAATGAAAATGGCTAAATCCCAAGAGCTTTCTGAAATTTATGAAGCAACTATTCAATAAAGAACAAATGTGAGGGATATCAGTAGCATGTAATTTTCTATTAATCCACCTGAAAAAGGCCATCCTGTCCTCATACCTTGCCTTGATAAGATGCCAGCAATATTTGATCAGCAAATGAGCAATTATTATTTGAGAAAGGGAATGCAGGAGACCTAAGTTACTGTTCCACATGACAGCCTCTTCATAATTTTAGTAATAATGCAAAACCAAAACCCACCCTAAATACAAACCTTATTTTCCAATGTCCTTGATTCTGATGGAAACCTGCACTGAAAACTGTACATTAGTTTTCCTTAAGCACTTTTTGCACCTTTTCATGGCAGCAGCTAGCTTCTGTGAGTCCTACCTTGTCAAGCGCTGCTTGCACTATGGATTCACTCTGAGTATCTAATGCAGAGGTAGCTTCATCCAGAAGAAGAATCTTGGGATTTCTTGCTAGGGCACGGGCAATAGCTATTCGTTGCTTCTGTCCTCCACTCAGTTGAGCACCTCTTTCACCCACCATGGTGTTAAATTTCTGAGAAAGGAGAGAACAGAAGAGAAGTTGTGATACATCTCAAATCCTCACCAGTCAGTGGAACCCCAAGTACTCATCTTCTAGAAGATGTAGCTTCTTCCAGCTGACTTGAGCACATGCAGAGCAAATATGGAAGGCCAACCATCCAACTGGCCCTTAGCCAAACCCTCCTTCCCCCACCACATGTTGTGCCTGCCTAACTTTGAACTTACGGTTCTTTAAAGATCTTTATTGCTCACTCAGTGCTCCAAACCCTGGGGTTTCTTAAGACAAGCCCGATCTCTATCTACCTTTCCAAAAGGGTTGGAATTGTACATTGGAATTATACATGCATTATATATTGGAACACCAAGAGCATTTCTCCTCTGAATCTGAGACACTCCCCCTTGGAGCCATTGTTAGGTTCCCACTGACCATATCACTTACTGCAAAGTGACATGTCTCAAAGTCCACTGTAGTTTTTAATTATATAGCTGCTTCAGAGTAAATATCAAATCACTCTTCCTAAGAAGGAGGAACCTTGAAACAGATGCTTGAGATGCTCAAGAGTTTGGGCCAGGCTCTCTCAAGTGGCAAAAGAATTTGAAATCGAATCCCAGGGGGCACTTTTCCCAAATTTTTTAACTTCAGGAGCAAAGGGAAGGACATACTATCCATTTATGAGGATGTGTTTAGAATTCTTAACCTTGCTTCTCAGCCCCATCCTGAAAGGAGTAAGGCACCTACTGCTAAGAGGGCTCAAAGCTGTGAATCTCAGGCAGAGGGAGAGCTTAAGCTTGTAGCTGCCAAAGGGGTCTTGGTTCAGGGCATACTTATTTACTTCCACCCACTCCCTCCATTTCCTGTGAATGTGCAGACAGCTCCTGACAAGGGGCTTTGGATTTCTGATTCTTCTTTTTAAAATCCAACCCTTCTATGACTCATGGGATGGGTAGGGATGGCAATACAGCTGTGAAGCTCCCTTTCTCCTGAGTTAAGGCATTGACATTTTTTCCCAGACTCCAGCAGGTCCTTTGAGAGCCACCAAAGGCACAATATCTAGCTGAAAAACTCTCTGAATTCAAAGCTGCTGGAGGCAATAAGTATATTTTGAGAAGTTGTAGTATAACTTGGATTCCCATGCTCTGCCTCTCAGAAACAAGATACCAGCCTAAATGGACTTTTCATTCTTACTCTCAAAGTAAGTTAATGAACTTACATCAGGCAGTCTAGATATAAAGTCAAAAGCGTTGGCTTCCTTGGCTGCTTGCTCAATTTCAGCATCGGAAATGTCTTCTCTGCCATAGCGAATATTCTCAGCTATTGTGGTTGCAAACAAAACAGGCTCTTGGCTCACAATGCCAATATTTTCTCGTAACCACTTTGTATTAAGGGTCCGAATATCCCGACCATCTAAAATAATCTAAGAGGAAAAGAGTGTATCAGAGAAGGCAAGGAAATGTACTCTCTGTTCATAAGAAAGCAATAAATTACTCTTACTTGAATGAGGTATCAGCCAGTTGGTCAAGAAAAAAAAAAATTGTCTTTAATAGAAAACTATGTTGGGGGAGAAGCTGCAACTGCAGTCTTTCCATCCACTGCACAAGCTGGAAAATTATGACGAGCAGCATATAAAGAGAAGACATCAGGGGCTTTTTTTTCACCGTCTGTTTTCCCCCTAAAACCATCCTGTTTGAATTGGCTTAAGAACTTTACAACTTCCTTGCACACTTTTTACATGATTCTCAAGCTCCTGTGCCAGTTTGATGTCCTCACAGTTGTGGCTGCACAATCCTCTGTGGCTGTATTGTACACCAGATCAAAGAGTTCAACTCGAGTAAAAGGAAAAGGAAAGTTATTTTTAACCTAGGTAATTTGCAGTGTGGTCATATGAGCACCGGCACTGGAACAGCAAAATGAGGCATGGGGGCAGGAATGAACCACCATAGGAAAACTCAGTTTAAGAAAGAATTGTGTTGAAAACAGCTGCCTTGGTACCTTATATGAAAAACTGAACTATCAGTATATTTGGAATGTTTACCTATTTTCAACTATTAAGTAGCATCCTTCAAATATTAAGAATAAACAAATTTTCTTAAAAATACATTGTTTCATTTCTCTCATTTTTTTTCCCTTTGGAAATTTCTTGTGGTAAGTACCTACCATTTACCAACTGGATTTACTGTTCAGTGGTAAAACACATACAATGCATGAGATGGAAACTTCTGCTGTGGGTTAGCAGATAGTGAAAAACAAGCCAAGAAAACAGCCATTTAAAATAGAAAAACTCTCTGCAGGTTTTAGCTTACATTCAATGAAAAGGAAGCAAAACACAGCAGGACTCTGTTGAATTATGCTTTGCTTAAAAAAAAAGAAAGTTTAGGGAATTTTAAAAACAAACAGTTGATAACAATTATTTTAAATTCAGATCCTGCAAGCCTGTTCTAAGACTTGTGGCATTTGCTATTTGTGACATAGTACTGTAGGAAGAAGCAGAATAATGAAGTCAAGCCAACAAGAGAAGATAGTTCATTTGAAATTTAAATATGAACTATGCAGATATATGGTCAAAATAGAAAACAAGGTTCAGTCAGTATGGGAAACTCATGCATGTCCTAATAGCTCTGAGTCTTTACAATTCTTTTGCAGACACTCACTTCTCCCTGATCAGGATCATAGAATCTCTGCAGCAGCTGAACAGTAGTGCTTTTTCCACAGCCACTGGCACCAACTAAAGCAATTGTCTTCCCAGTTTGAACTTTCAAGTTTAGACCTTTGAGGATCTGCGAATAAAAAAAAATAAAATCATATCTTAGTGTAACAAGTCAGATTAGAGAACAGTCTGTCAAGGTAACTGTAGCTGTTGCTATCAAGGCAGTAGTGAGGGCCACAGTCAGAAGGTATGGCAACATTAATAAGTTAATTGTACCTGAGAATATCCTGGAACACTGATAGGCAAAAGTCTTTCACCTATGCTTGTGAAATGTATTAGCCTTTAAAATGGGGTGGCTGCGTGCAACCTGCCTTTTGGAAATGGCCCCTAGATCCTTCTAGGTACCAAAGCGAGCCTGGGAATTTTTTTGAGAAGATTGGTAACTGGAACAGGCCAAGTTCATGCCAAGAAACATTTTAAGAGTTCCCTTGCATAGACCATTGCATTCCACTGCCTGGGAAAATTCCCCAGCACATTCAATAGACTAATATAGACACAGTCACACTATTCTGAACTTTATAGCTCATTTTCTCCAATTTGTGTGATCTGGTAGCAGGCTTGGGTCTTAAATTCTTCTGCTGTCCTCCATTTTCCAGAGCATAATAATTAGGAATCTCACAGAAGATTATTTTCAGGTGCTAAAGAGTATCACTGAAAACCAAGCCTGCTTTACTCTATTTTTAAAATATTTTTAAATGGCTGTTTTGACAAAGTAATTGCTGGGAAGCCCTTAATAAATCCCATTCCTTATTGTTAGCAGCCTCAGCAACCTGGAGAGTAGTTACAGATTAATGATATAATTTTTGCTATTTTCACATTTAGAGAACATTTTACCTCCGAAGATGTCCATGTCATTACAAGTAATGCTGTGTAGTTGCCAAAATATTTGGCTGCTATGGGAACTCTTCTTGTTTATATCAGGCTGATTTATAAGTTTGCCTACACATGTTTTTGCAATGAGAGATTAAAATAGTTGCAATATTCCTCTCCTCTCCTCTCCTCTCCCTGTATTAAATCCACCTGGTTTTATATCTCCTGGAAGCTGATATCCTGGTGCCTGCATTATCGAGAATGAGCTTTATTCTAGATACCATACTATCTCCAGGTGCAAATAATCACTACCACATACTAGGCTGGTTTTAACACTCTTTCATCAGGCAATGTATTGCCAAGATTAAAACTAACAATAACTGTACTCCTTAGATCCCTCTGATTTGGTTTAACCTGGACAGGGAAGATTACAATGTGCTGAATTAATTGCTTGAGAGATTGCGGGTATCTTCTATGCAGATTTGCTGATTCCTTTGGGTATTCCAAATAACACTGATGCTCTTAGTAGGGAGAGCTGATGACTCAGATTTGGGAAGGATGGGAAATATTTCCATCCCATTTGGTGTGCTGACCCACAACATAGCTCAGCAGCCTGAATAGGATTTTTAGGAAGAAAGATGAAGACTCAGCTTTGTCCCTTCAAGATTTCTGAGCCAAGAGGGATAGAAGATGCATTGTACAGAATTCAGTCAAGGAGAAAGCCCTGCTCTGAATCTGCCCTCTAGCCATCCCAGTGTCCTGGAAACAGATTTGATGCACAACAGGACAGACCTCAGATGACTGAGTTGGGAAAAGCTACATGAAAAAAACAGCCATAGATTTATAAACTTTCACCACTATACTATACCAGCACATCAAGCTTTTACCTGTTGACAATTGAAATCTCTATTTCTACCTTTTTCTTCATCAAGGAAGAAACAACAGCAGCAAATGCCTTTTCCTTTCACCTTTGACAAGGTGTTCAAAAGATTATAAATCTATAAATATTGCAAAGAGGTTAAACCAACTGTGCCACCACAAAAGTAATCACCATGACATGATGTACACAGGCCACTAATGGAAATTGAACAAGCAAAGAATGGGGACAACAGTTTCTTGAACAGCAATTTTAATATATGCCCAAAACAATGTTTGACTTCCAAATGTACATTTAGGATGATATGTTTCGATACTTTTGATATCGTACTGTTGCAAAATCTATCTCCGATAATTTTTCTCATGGGATACCATAAGTCCAAAGAGCCAAGAATCTGGAAAAAAGTAACTTTCTGGTTTAACTTCATGAAGTCTGGAAGCCTTAGTGAAAGATTTTTCAAAACTGTATTTGATTTATCAAAGCTCTTCCTCATAGAAACTCAGACTAGGAGCAAAACATATTAGATTTGTCCTGCAGAAAAGAATGAGGTACACAGTGACAGTAGTTCTAGAGCTTTGTCTTTGTGCATCATTGGGGGGAAAATTATGCCCCATCCCCCAAAACAGGAATGCATTTCACATTCAATAACAAAATTAGACAAACAATAGGCTGAGGAATTTCAGCACAGTAATCTAAACAGAATACTTACTTTGACATCAGGTCTGGAAGGGTAACTGAAATGGATGTTTCTGAATTCAATTTCTCCTACAAGTTTGTCTGGCTTGTAACCTTCCTTAGAACTGCTGTCTATGAGCCGTTTCTGGAAAAGATGTTTGTAAAATAAACTGGTGGTTATTTCACTTTTGGAACTGTTATTTCTGCTACATGCATTGTTCTTTACTTTCTCAGATGCTGGTTTACACTGCAGTTCATCATTGTAGAACTGCTGCATTTTACCTGTAGAATGCTGCATATGGGGGAACATCAAATTGTGATTTCTACTTTGACAAATACAGTACATTTTCAAAAGCAACAAAATCCATAGCAGAAAACCTGTAACTGCAGAACTTAACTGCATTCTCTTGCAGCAAAAACATGGGCCTCAGTAATCTGTGTAGAAGTGTTTCATACTCACATCAAAAAAAATTATGTAACCATTTCTCCATGAACTTTTTAATCCTACTTTAAAATATTTTATATAGAGAAACATGCAAGTGTTGCATAGCACAGCAAGACCAAGATAATGATATGGAAAACCTTTTTTTATGGCAACATCAGCATTACAGATTATTATGGTTATAACTTTCAGTAGCATTATTAATCCCCTCTTCAGCAATTCCCCCTCCCCAATAAATCCCATCTCAGCTGAATTTGTGCATACATGCATTTTAAAAAATTAGTATAGTGCCATTATACTTTCCCTCTGGAGCTGAAAGTCTAATTATAGACAAAAATCTTAAGCATCTATCTCAGACACACATGCCAGGTTTTCCAGCTTTCACTGTAAGAAAGAGGCAGGGATTTTTAGATGAATGAAAATATTATGGGGTTCTGTAATAAACATTTATAGAGTTGATGATTTGGGGCTTTAGAGCACTTTTACATTACTCAAGAAAAAAAATAAAAAGGAGAGGGAGTAAAAGCTAAGTTGCTTGAAAGGCTTCTCTTCTATGTAATTAGGTGTTTACCTTATTGATAATCTTATATACTTCATAGGCAGCCCCACGTGCACTGGACACATTCTCCAGGTTAGGAGCTGCCTGGCCCAGGGAGAAAGCTCCAACAAGCACAGAGAAGAACACCTGTGGGAGACAGAGAGGAGCATTGCAATTAATGATTACAGTGCCACCAGTGCCCACATGGGCACTAGAAACACTTAAGCACCAGCTCCAGGTTATTCATCCCACCTGACAAACATAAACCAAGACAATCAAACTTTTTATATTAAAAGCTAGGCAAGATGAATACCTGTCAGTTGTTTTATACTACATGAGTCCCTAACAGCTAACTTAGCAAGCGCATGGTAGCAAACGGAGACACCATTTGCATGACTTTCCCTGAAGATACAGAACATTTTTCAAAGCTGCATTGCTGTACTTACAATTAACACACGGCCGATGTCATAATGTGGATCCTCAGCAGTGAGCTTGGTCCCGTACCAAAATGCAAGGGCATAGGATCCAAAGATAAAAAATTGCGAAAGCCCTAAACATGTGTTAGTGGTAATCGATTTTTTCATTCCAACACGTTTAGCCATCTCTAAGTTAGCATCATACCTGAAAATGGGTAAGGAAACCATTAGTTTGACAGGTACCACATGCCACTCTGGTTAATGTTTCTCAGTGCCCTTTTCTTAATTAACAGAATTTATGTAAGAAAAAACAAAGTCTCAAGGAGCCTGCAGGTTTGTGTTTTTTTTTTTTTTTTTTTTTTTACAGTGGACTATTAGGGAGGTAATTAATTTGAATAAACCTGCTCTGACATATGCTGACAATATTGGCATACTGTTATGAAAGACATTCAGAAAACAATTACACATCACGACTTCGTTATCATAATGAAGACACAATAGCACTCCTGAACTCATTGTTTCCATTAATCTTGACAGGAAACCCTCAAAAGGTTTTAGCAACATTATTTACCACAGAGGTTCAGGTTAGTTGTCCACATTTAAAACAAGCAAAATATAAATAAAATCCTCCAACAACCCCAGGCAGTAGGGAAGGAAATACGTGAGAGGCCCCTCTGACCACAAAGTTGTTCTCTTACTGGCCATTTTGGGATGTCAAGTATCTTTCCCTTAGGTCATTTTTCTGGTTAACATGCAGAACCAGTGGACGATAGAAGATCAGTGTAAAGACTAAGAAGTTCAACTAGAGAATTATGGCTTCTAAGGATGGCTCAAATTCATTCACTTATCTATAGTTTTCAGCAAACAGCTGAAAGAAAACAGCTTTCATGTACTCAAGCTCATTATGCAAAGCGTAGCCTAGGAATAGTGAAACTTTCTACTTGTAATCAACACGGTCAGTAGCTTGCACCCTTTCCCCAACACATATTTCCAATAAAGTACAACCATATCGTAGGAAAACATGCAATTCATTCAGCTAGAAAGCAATCTTAAAAAACTGCATTAATTTTGTCCATGTAAGTTTCTAAGATGTCACCAATGCTGTATTTGTTAGTCAAACATATTGAAATATTTTGACTTGATTGTGCTCTTAAAACCAGGCCCTGCCTTTGACTCGGCAGCATCATAGGTCTTCCAGAGGAATGGATACAGCATTTAAGCAGCAAGATAAATACATGTGATCACTCAAATACTGAGGAAAAGCCAAGCCACTGCTAGAAACGAAAGGAGACTGAAGATCCCTTGCAAGAGTAAACTTTTGCGGTCAGCGGAGACACTGTGTGCAGTGAAAGGATGCTTTTCCTAACTCTGAGGTCAGCATTCAAGAGCTGTGTAGGAGTCACAATCCACTATCTGAAAAATGCATTCCCTGGTAGGAGTTTGTCCCTAGTATAAGATGTTCCTAGGGGAGCCACTATGTTTGCTTGGGGTTTTTAGATTAAATGGGGGTAGAGCTGTGGAAGAGGCTGACTGGTCAATCATATAAAGGAAAAGCCTTACTCGACTCAGGTATCAGTTATTTTGTCTTTAGACAAAGTATTTTGAATGAATTGACAGCTCCTGTCATTTAATTTTCAGACACTGGTAATTGCAGAAGATGGGGAGGAGGGCCAACTTATCTAGGTCTTCCTAGGGTGATTTTTTTTTGCCTTTACTGTGCAAGCAGAACAGTCTTAATACTGTTGCATCTTAAAAACAAATTCCAGTAAGCAGAAGACAGGGCTATAAGATAGTCAGAGATCAGTCCCCGGAAGCAAATGAAGGAACAGGCTGTAGGATCCTAGGCTAGGGTTGACATCACCTTAAAAATGTTGCACAAGATGAAGGCAAACATGAGCTGAAAAAGAGTTTCATGGGGTAACATGGATTAGGTCATCTACTTTGCCTTTCCCAACTGCATAGAATCAGTGGTGCCTGGTATTTGTATAAAAAAGTTATTGCTTATGCTTATTGAGTTATCTGATATGCATGTCAATAAGTTTGTGGTCAGCCACAATCATTTCACCTTGTGTGTGTGACTAGGGCCAACACTGGGCAGCTACACATATTAGTTGCAAATCATTAAAGTTGCATTGTAAAAGCCAGTAATGTGATTTTACTCAAGGCCATTATCCAGTGTTATCCAGCTTATTTAAAAATAAGCTCAGCAATCAAAGATCAGAGCAGTAGCACAAATGCTCTGGAAGATAAGCAGCTGATTACATGCTTTGTTGCATCTGACTCCTAGGTGAAGGTAACCTTCCCACCAATTTCACATTCAGTTCAACTCCAGATTACAATCAAATGAGAAATCTCCAACTGTGCTGCAGTGACAACACCAAGTAGTCTGTATTCACTAACTAGGTCTATTTGCACACCTTTGTTTCCAGCTGATTTGTCCACTTATAAAAAGACAAAATGACACTGAAGAGAATGCCATCCCTCTGCCCCTCAAAAAAAAAAAAAAAAACCCCAAAAAACCACCACCACCACCACAAAAAAAAAAAAACAAACAAAAAACAAACCTGCACAAACCAAATCCACAACTAAATTTCCTTGCCATATTTTAAAAATATGTATTATTTTAAAACTTACTTCTCTAATGCCTTCTGCTGTCCATTGAAAGCCACAACAGTCCTGATGGATGTCAAAATTTCTTCTGCCACAGCTCCTGCTTTGGCGTAAGCAGATAGCTCTTTAGCAGTAAGAGACGCCAGGAGCTGAAAGGTTGAAAAAATGCTGTTATTGCAGCCTGATGAAAGAATACACACACTGTCTTGGTGAATAAGAACAATGACACAAGGTGCAAAACACCAGACTTTAGCAACATGGGGGTCAGCTCCTCCCCATACCCTGCATTTCCCTCCAATAGAATGCAATTTATCATTGTCTCCTCATTACAATCAAAGGCTACACGAATATCAGGTGAGCTTCCTGACTGATCCACTTTCCTCCCAAGCTGAGGGCAGCCTACAAACTACACTAGGAAGAGTGAAGGAGGTAGTGCTGTAGCTGCTCTGAGTTTCTGAAGTGTTCAGACCTTAGAGCACCATCCCTAGAGCACCATCAGATATTGAAGCAAGCAAGTCAATCACATTGCAGCCTCTAACATTCTTTTTCTGTAACTTATTTTTAATGCTTCATGTAGGAAAAAAAACCTGTGGACTCACATAAATAGCCACTCAGGAATATGAGCCATACACATTAATGTGGCTAAACAGTGCATAAGGGGAAAAAGTTTTCCTGTCTGAAAGTGAAACTTCTCCAGCCATTTCACTGATTTATGTAACTTCAGTTTTCAGCAGCTGTATGTATCGGCACAGCTATATAGATCTATTCTGTACACAGCATGAACCTTGGAAAATTATTTGCATCCATACATTCATGTGCAGATGGGAAGAGGTTGAAAGGTATTTGTGCTAGGAGTGAAAAGTGAGGGATTTCCCAGCACTTGCCATGAGGAAATTGCTGTGCCAGAAAGATGCTCTGATGCAGATTACTCCCCTGCAACATGGCATGAGGACAAGATATGCAGACAGAAGGAACACAACTTACAAGTGTGTGCTTCGGAACCCAAAGAAAGGCTACAGGAGGAGCAGAAATCAAAGTAAGAGTGGGGCAAACCTCCCAACTTAGAAACCACACCAGGTTTCTCTCATTCTCTCCCCCTTTTCTCTGCATTAGAGTTGTAAGGTTTTTCTGGTTTCCTTGTTTATAAATCCCCAGACACTTACAGTTGACCAAACTGCTGCTGATGAGGCAAGAAGTGGGCTGACTGACATAACCACCAGCGTCAGCTTCCACCCATAGATGAATCCTACAATAAGCCCTGACACAAACGTCGAAAAAAACTGCAGAAATATACTGATCTTGTCTCCGATGCCCTCACGGATGGTGTTGATGTCACTTTAAATAACAAGAATAAAAAAAGATTTATTAGCTTAGAATGCCTCTCATTGTGACTCTCTCCCCCCTTCTTTTCATGCTGTGTGGCCTTGTGTCAGGAGCTTTGCCATTTCCTAACTGGCAAAAGAAAATTTCTAACCACAGCTACTGAACTCTACCATTAGGCTCTTCTGTGGCCAAAACACATCAGAAACCTCCTATTTTTAAGGACTCATTTTCTGTATTCTCAACATTCTCTGCTGTTTCTATGCCATGTCACTAGGTCACCAGTGACCCAGTTTCCTCATCTGGCATCCAAATGGAGAAAATAAGTAAAATAAGTAAATAATCAAGCAGCCTCTTCACCCAACATGACCATCTCTAAATGTTTTCTTCTGCTCAGCTCCCTGATGTATTTTATGTTCTTAATTTTGGCTACCAACTCAGATGAAGTGCTACCTCCATTCCATCATATCATTATTTGGAATAACCTTCATTTTTCATACAAATTTTCTTCCCTATTTTCTCTTCCCAGAACATACAGATACTAGAGCAGTTTCATTTAAGTTTCTCATAGAGTATTCAGGACAGATCTGTCCAAAGCTACTACAAAATCCAGAAAAAAAAATTAAAAAATGTAGTGTTCACACATGTAATTCATTAAAACAGGGGCATTGCAGTCCTCATCCCTAAATCTGTTTAAGTTCGTGGAAAAAAACTCCAGAGTCTTTGACTGGCTAGATAGAATACTGCCTCAGATCTGAGTGGGTGCAAGTAGAAGCTCATTTCCATTCAATTAAGTGTCAGCTTTTGGTATTTAGAAACTAGGTGGAAACAGCAGAGCTGTTTGTTTAATAGTGGCTGACGTGTACATCATGGACTTCACAAAGCCAGTGTCAGGCATTTCACGAAAAAATCCCTCCTAATGCACATATCACAGAAACTGCACAAACGAAGCTGAAAAGGACAATGAATTTCTCACTTTGTAATATTTCACACTAAGTTTGGTAGATTGATTGTTTGTTTTAACTCTCTATAGGCTGTTCTGCTGAGATAAATGTCAGTTTTCTTTTAAATGCCATACTTGGGCATGTGTGTATGTGTGTAAAAGGAAAAACAAACAAAACAGAGCCCTCACTCTGTCAGTCTGGTGTTCAGTGTTCCTATCTGGGTAGTATCAAACCAAGCCATCTCCTGATGGAGCACTGCAAAAAAGAACTTCTGCCGGATCCTTGCAGTTTGCCTTGTAGCAGTAACCAAGAATGTCCACACTTGGATGATGCTCAGGATAAACACAGCAAAGCCAATTCCCACGAAGTAGTAAGCGAACCTGGGATAAGGGAACAAAAGCCTGTGTGATCCCACTAATATCTCACAAGAGAAGTTAGATACACAGAGCAGCAACTAATCTTCATTAATCATACCAAAAGTAAATACTGAAGCCTGTGATGTATTATTGGGAAGGCAAACATGGCTTCTGCTGAAACAGGTAACACAGTAAAAGAAAATCCTCCAATACATTATTAACAGGATAACTACAGATCCTTACTTTGTCATATCACCTTCTATATCCACACCTGGATCTGATGGGCAGCTGGAATTGCTTACTGAGGTATCTGTAAAGGGGAAATAAAAAGTAGGAATATTTGTGGAAGTGTTATATAGAGCAGTTGATTCATGGAAATACAGGGTTTTCAGTTTGGGAATGTTTTGAATTTTGCAAGTGGGGTCTGCAATACAAACTTAAATAAAAAAGGTTTTGGCAAATACAGATTTATTTTTAAGCAATTAGTGCCTGATAACAGAGGCTGGTCATACTCCCTACTATCTCAACAAAGTCAGAATTTGTTCATAAGGTGCACATCCGATGCTCTGGTTTTGCCCTGTCTAGTCATCAAAGTTGGATTGAAATGATCAGGTTATTTCCAGCAGGATGAGTGTTGCTCATTACATACTTCCTTAGATATGTACCAGTGTACAGTCTGGGGAAAAAAGGAATCTTAGCTTCAGAAGCAAAGCACAATCAATACATAGAGAAATTTAAATTAAACTTTTTACCATTGGGTTGCATGCCACTTAGCACAAAGCTGTTTGTCATCTCTCCAAAGAAAATGATCAAAAGCGGCATTCCAGTACCATTTGCAGCTGCTGCAACCAAACCAACTATCATCAACAGGACATCCACCCCATCAGCATAGCAAAACTGTGTAAGCATTAGAAAGAGGAAAAAAAAAAGAGGAGAAAGCGACATTAGACCTTACAGTTCATGCATTTGCTACAGTGCAGCAGACCTGCAAAATATTCTTCATCTACATATTCTAAGCATACTCCAACTGAAGGTAAACTCAGCACATACAGATTTTCTGCTAGTCCGACACATCTTTAAATCAGTACTCAGGTTGCTAAGGAAATACAGGCAGGACACAGATTCTCAATCTGGAAAAAACTACATTTGCAAGTGATGATGACCTTTGTAGAATAGACTGTATTTTGTGTTCCATGGAGTTACATATTTACTAAGATAATGCCTCTACAATGTAAACAAGAGTGAGTTATTGACCAGCACCTGGCTTATACCTACCAGAAAAAAATGCTTGCAGCAGAGAGAGATTGCATCTTAAGACTTGTCTACCCCTGAAGCTTTGTTTTGTTTAAACAAGGATGTGAATTTAAATTGCTATAGATATCCTGGGATGTGGTTAATCTGAAATTGGAGCATTTTATTTCTGACTGGCCTAAGCACTGCATAAAGTGTAAATACACAAGGAATAAACAAGAGAGGAATAAAACTTTTCTTGTTTCAGAGTAACCAAGTCCACGTACAAGAGCTATTTTTGTTTGGGAATAGCTGTCCTATAGAAAACTGACACAAAATCATATCACTGGTTTTGATTTGGTTATCTCAGAGAGCAGATCTAGAACCAGTAGTCCTCAGGCTTCTCTGTTTTTTGATTGCCTATCAACTGTAATTCATAAACAACTCACAATGCCAAATAAAGAAAAGAAAGTAAAAAGCAGACCATCAAACAGGATACTAACCAATTCAAGAATGCCAACCATTTGTTTCTCCGGCTTCTCATTTTCCTTCCTAGAGTAAAGTACAAAACACTAATTAAGATGAAGGGGTTTTTTAGCAAACCTGTATTAAGCTCTTCTACTCCCTCCCCTGCGCCTCTGACTTCCACATATACCAAATTAACTTTAAGTTAAAAAAATACTTACGCTTTCTTCTTGGGCTTTAACTGATCAATTTGTTCTACATTTTCCTCATGCTGGAAAGAAGGATCCTCACACCCCTTGCTTCCAGATCCTGTGAAATAAAATTACTTTTTTAGCATAATAATCCATCTATTTACTAGCTTCTTGTGTCTTTCACTGCTGATTCTTTTGCACTTAAAGACTAGTTTTTTCTTGTGTACCTGGAAGGAAGTTCCAAAAAAAAATTCACCAGGCCCTTTCTCTTCAGGCCATCTTTATTCCCAGAAAAAGCTTGCATGTCCATTTCTGAGATGGAAACAACTTCATTTTTGTAATTAAAACATATTTTTGCAGAAATATTTTCAAAGACTAAAGGAAAGCGTTAATTCTTTCTTCAAACTCCGGCACAACTGAATGCCAATTAGGAGAAGTCCTACTGAAATGAGTGGAATTGCTTATAGTGAAGGTTGTAATTGCTGTACATAACAGAGAATATGGCAGTTAACTGAAGAATCATGTCCTTGACTCTAATAACCATCTTCACTCTTCTACTGCAGTAGTTGTTACACGTCGCACTTCCTTTGTGCTGGGGGCTTCAGAAAGCTTTGTGAAAGCATAATCCTACCCAGGAAGCTTATAGTTCTAAATGCATACAATAAGATGTAACAAAAATATAAAGAAACAAAGGAGTAACCACAGTGGGGAACCAGCTGTAAAACAATAGGAGGAAAAGTGCTCCCCGTACCAGCCACTCCCAATTTATATTTACCTTAACTTTAGCGGCTGAATCACTATGAATAGAACTTTCTACCGTTTTTATGTTAGTTGGCCTAGAATGGCTGTTTCAGACAACCATTTGAAAGCAATAACATTCTTCCAGCTTACTCAAGTTACCACAGGAGAATTTTCATGCCCAGGCTAGGAGCCTCCTGAACAGTTTTACCAACGTAAATTAATTTTGTTGAACTTGATGGAATGATTCACGCAGAAAATGTTTAATAGGTGTGGCTTTAATTCACTGATTTGTAGGAAAGTCATCATGTTATCTCCTACAAAACCATTATGGCAATCAGGAGAGCTTTATAACATTCTTTAGGTTCAAAACTGTGGAACGTACTCTTCAAACACACATGTGGTGCCCCTTCTTACCAGGATCAGAGAGGTCCTGTTCTGTGGAATTTGCAGAATAGTTCTTCATCATTCCTTTTGTTGTATGCTTATGAGAGAGTCACATTAATTAGAACCTGCAATAAACCCCCAACAAAACACCTCGATTTAATAAATATTTAGAGTTCACATCTGTGGGTTTTTCCATGACTCATTACATTTTGGTCTCAAAATTATTCTACTTGTATAGAAAGAGTAAAAACAAAATAAAATAGGTAACAGCATGAAAAAAGAACTACTATTAACGAGGTATTAAGAACAGTGCGCACTATTACTACGTGACTCAGGGCAGTAGCCTGTTTTAGTAGTCTTTTATGCTAAATCCTGAAATTATTCATATAAAAGTTATTGTAAACAATCTAATATAGAATAGGTGATTTCCCTCATTTCTTCGTGTTTGATTAGAATTAGACGAACAGCCATAACATGGTCACAAGTACGGTGATGAAGACATGCATTTGTTATGTCATGTGGTACTAGGATGCATTTAGAGGCAGTAAGTGACTATTGTTCTAAGTCGCCTGAGGCTTTTCTTGATCTGTCAAATATGCTGGTTAAAAAACCCAAACAAGAACAACAGCAACAAAATCCCAAGCAAAGAGCCAAACATGAATCTGACGAAGCCTAAAACATTGAAAAGAACATGCCTAATTAACCTCAGCTAAAGAAAAAAAAGGGAAGGGGGAAAAAAAAAAACCCAAAAAACCCGAACCCTGTTCGATTTCTGACTGTGCCTTCCCCTCTCGTTATTTCAGCTCACCTTCACAGCCCACGCTGACTCCGGCACGCGCGGGAGGCTGCGGCCCCGACGGCCCGGTCCCTGCAGGGCGGCTCCGCAGCGCCCGCCCTGTGCTTTATAGCGGCGGCACCGCCCGCCCTCGGCTCGGGTTGCAGATCAAGGTCGGTGCTGCAGCCGACCGGAGCCGCCCAGGATAAGCGGCCTACAGAGGGATGCCGCCCGGCTCCTGCCCTCTGCGGGGTCTCCGAGCCTGCAAAGAGCGCACCAAGAGCCCACCAGCCCTATGCCGGAGCATCGCTTCCATCCCGAGTCTCACAGAATAGTTAAGAGATTAGAAGGGGACCACTGGATGTCATCTGGCCCAACCTCCCTGCTCCAGCATGTGCGAACTGAGAGTGGTCAGAAATTAGATTTCAGGCTCCAGGCAGTAGCTTGAAGCCTGTGGGAAAAGCCAGGTACATAACTCTCTCACTTAAGCCTGGGAAATCCTAAGGAGGAACCCATAACAATCCTTGTAGGTATCTTCTTCCTGACACCTGCTGTTTTTCCAAGTTGTTTACTGGTAAAGATGTTTACTGAGAGGTGTTGGTCGGAAACAACCAATAATATTCATTGTACCGAAATACTATATAAAAGACCTTGTCTTTCAATAAACCTGTGCTATAAGCAAAGCTCTGAAGAAACCGGAGTTCTACGTATCGTTATTTGAGCCATCCCGAATGGTAACAATACATGGTGACGCCGACTGTTCGTTGCAGCCTAAACTGAAGAATGGTCACCTGCTTCCCTCCGGAGAGGTAAGCTATATATCCCCCGCGCCTTCCCGGAGAAGGCTGGTCTTTTCGACCACGGGGAAGAGGACACAGCCAAGTAGAGCGGGTCTTGGACGGCACCCGACGAAGCTAGAGTTGCTATTCCCGGGAGGAACCACTGTGTAACTGCAACTCTGCATACGCGGGCCGTCGGGGCTCAGGTTTTTCCTGAAAGGAGAAACCGAAGTTCCACTGAGGAACTGGTCATCTAGAGAGGACAGACTGTGCCTTCGGTGAAGGTCTTCCCTCACCGACCGACCGGCAGCTGGGATCTCTCTGCATTGCCAGCGGCCGGGGAAGATCCTCCGCTGCAGACAGTTCCCTTCGCCTCCCCCGTCTCCCTCTGCTTCCCTCTGCGGGGTCAGAGCAGGTGTTTGCACCGCTGCTCTCCCTGCCGGCCGGGACGGTGCTCATGGTGCGGCCAGCCGGGCTCGTCATCCCCGCCGTCGCTGCCCTCGGCGCTTCCAGCCAGCCCGCCTCAGATCCAGCTTGAGGGTCTTCTTGACCCGGGTGCTGGCATCACAGTCATATCCCTTTCTGCGCGGCCCACCACCTGGCCCTTGGCTGTGGGACCGGGCATCACAGGATCGGGAGGCAGAATACCGGTCTTTGTATGCCCACAGTGTGTCCTGGTCACAAAGGCAGACGGACAGACAGCGGCGGTCCGGCCCTGAGTGGCAGCAGTGCCACTGAACCTTTGGGGGGGCATTTGTTGACAGCCTGGCACACGGACAGGCTGCGGACCGCGAGGAGGCTGCTGGCCCGAGGAGGTGGTGGTGGAGACGGGGTTTCAGCTTGTGTTAGCTGTGTGCTTTTAGGACTTGTTTTACTGTGTTTTCTCCTTGTCTGTTCCCTCCACGGGTGTTTGGGTGCGGGGGAAGACGGAGATGCAGCCCAAAAATGGTTGTGCCGAGCCTTCTCCGCGGGGACAGTGGCAGCGGTCGGGGTCTCTCTCCGTGCTCTCCGTGCTCCCGCGGCGCCGCAGGGGCTGCAACAGGCTCTCTCTGTCTCCGTGCCCAGCCCCCTCCATCCTCCCTGCGGCGGCTCCGGCAGTGGCCGGAGTTTCTCTTCCTCATGCCCGGGCCCCGCGGCGCCCGAGCGCTGCGGGTGGTTCCCCCCCGACTCCGGTGTTGGGAGCGGGGCGGGGCGGCGAGGCCGGGACGGAAGGCGGTGGCCGAGCCTCCCCGCTGCTGGCTCTTTGTGTCACCTGTAGGCGGGCCGAGGGCGGCTTCGGCTCGGCACGCTTCCCCGGGAGCGGCAAAGGGGGCTGCCGGCTCTCCGCCTGAGAGAGGCGGCGATTGCCGGCCGGCTCCGCTTCAGAGAGAGCCTGCGGGCGGGCACATGCGGGGGCTGTGGGAACAGCTCGACTTTCGCCCGATTTCCACCCTCCCTGTCTTTTCTTCTTCGGACATCACCCAAACACAAAAACCTGGTGCAGCTCCGCTGCTCCTGGGGGGCGGCTTCGCCAAGAGGAAGGGCAGCTTGGGCCCCCCCGCTCGGAGTTAACACAGCACAGCGGTGGGGAGGGCGCGCAAAGCCTGGCGCTGCCCCCGCCACCCGCCCTCCCCATGGGGCGGCCGGCGGGGGCCGGACGGGCCGATTCCGCTTGGGACGGGGCCCACCGGGCCGATTCCGCTTGGGACGGGGGCGGACCGGGCCGATTCCGCTTGGGACAGGGGCGGACCGGGCCGATTCCGCTTGGAACGGGGCCGGACGGGCCGATTCCGCTTGGGACAGGCGGCGGGGGGTGGCTGAGAGGGGAGCCGAAGGACAGCAGTTCGCTCGGCTATCCCCCCGCGCCCCTCCCTCCCCTTCTCAAAACACCTTTGTTTACGTTTCGTAAAAAGGTGCTCGTTTTAAGTTTTACCTGTCTTAAGTGCTGTTTCATTTGAAAAATGCAAGGATGTGAATCTTTCACCTTTCGCAGATAGCAGAGAAAATTAGTAATAATTCTATATAGTGTTATCTCAGCTCTCTAAGATACTGATATATCGATGGCATGATTGACTTAGTTGCTTTTATAATAAATATTGTTTATGAGATAGTATTAATGTATTTATAGCTGGCGTCTTCTCATATACTTTGCTATCTCTTTGTGTGTAATTATAACACATGTTGTTCCAGGATTTTTTCCTTGTTTTTTAGTTGTTTATGCTGAGTTCTGCACTGGCTCAGTGATTTGCCCAGTGCCATCCCATGATTTTTAAGTATTTTTCAGATTTCCAAGGATTGTTATCTGAGCTTTGTAAGAAGCCTCCTTTACACTGTGGGGTTGGCATGCCATTCCAATTCCGGTCACAGGCCACTCCAAAAGTTTGCTGAGTTCAAGGCACCCTTATCCTGACAGAATTTCAGGAGAACAGTTGTTAGGGGTTAATTTAGTCTTTATCCTGAGATTCTTAAGAACCTTGTTTTATACCGTGTTTAGGGTATTCTCTTCCAGTTAAAGCCCGGGCAGTGGCCAGGCCTTAGCTCTTCCTGGATGAGAAAATTTGCCAATAGGCCCAGATGTTCCTGCAGCAAAAGCTACATACAAATTATTTGACTTGGCAATTTGACCTATAAATAAAACGGCTGAACCGAATTTTGTTGTGAACCTGGCACTCTTGCCTGGGAAAGATATCCAGGCCTTCACTGGAAATAGGTTTATTAGCTGTTTGCAGTTTCTGGGCTGATGGTGCAGTTTTAGTATTTGATAATTATTTAATTTCATATTTTCTACTGATTGTGTTTATTATCTAAATAATTTCTGTTTACTAAAAGTTTTGTTTTCTATATGTATTAATAATGCAAAATGTATATTAGACCTTTAGACAACAGATGAATTTGAACAAAACAGTGTTTATATTGGAACTCTGAAAAAGGAATTATCGAATCTGAATTTCAATTGAGTAACAACAGTAAAGTCTAATTGATTTATTAATTTAAGGAGAAGAGATGCCTGTGTTTTATCGTCAGCAGGTTCAAGCACTCATATCAGACACCCATCACGTTCGAGGAGTGAAAAGGAGGAGTGCATAGCCTTTGTGGCTAGAACAACAATGGAAGAGCAACTGAAAGTGAGACAATCATGTGTCCGAAAGCTATACTGGCAATTTGATGACAAAAGCCCTGCGTCAGCATCATGGTACTGTGTTTCCACTAACTTTCTCCAGTTATTCCCTGGTCCAGGATTCAAAAAGACATCCAGTGATGCTAAAGATCAACACCCTAGCACTGATGGACTTTTCCCTGAGTTTCAATTATTTGGACTCTAAAGCAAAAATTTTATATCTTAATTTTCCTAAAAGGATGTAGTTGTACCTCATGTATTATCTCATGTGCCTTTGGTGTGCCTTGCAGTTACCAAATGCTGTGGTTTTGCTTTGTGATGAGTGGGATCATGCAGGTCTTTGGGAAGCAGGTCTATCAAGCAAATCCCTCCACTGATGTTGCTGTTTTCATCATTAGTTTTGATTTACAGGTATCATTGGCCAATTGGATAAACAATGGTCTGATCCGGCACATCCTGCAATGGGTCTCTCTGCCCCATCAAAAAACATACAAGCTACAAAGCCCATACAGCTCACTCTGGTATTTTCACCACAGTTCCTGCAACAGTAAAAAAGACTAAGTGCAAATAGACAGATTTCCAAAAGCTCTAAAAATGCTTTGGAGATTCAAAAGTAGATATATAAGACTTGGCCTGTACAATCTTGCAGCCTTTATCGGGGTAGACTTTCTGCGCCTTGGGGAAGTAGGTCATCTCATCAGCTGCTGCCTGAGCAGTCTTCTCATCCATAGCATGGATGTTGTTTTAGCACTGACATACATTTTCACATACCTTTGCTTAAAAAACAAAACAAAAAACAAACAAACAAACAAAAAAAAAACAACAAAAGAACCCGCAGCTGATCCTGCAATAGTTGTTCTCTAATAGAGCAGGAAGACTTTTAATGGAGCCTTGTAAACAGCAGACAGTGCTCCTTTGTAAAATGTGCTACAAATTCTCAGGGTGGTTTTCTTACCACCTGCCCAGTCATAAATTATTGAAATTGATAAAATCAACCAGTTTGTCATTGTGGGTGCTGGTGCAAGGATCACCGTCTTTTACTGACAGTTCAGAAAAGACAGGAAAAAGCCATTGTTACCTGGAAGGATGAATCTGAGTGGCAAGTGTTGAGAGTGTCACAAATCAGGCTCGGCCCATTTGCTTGAATTGAGGGCTGTTGCCATGGCATTACAACAATTTCTTCAAGTACCCCTGAATTGGGTCATTGAATCTACTTATGCACCAGACATAACCAATTGGATTTTGGATTGTTCATTTCTGAAAGAGGTCAATAATTCAACTTTGTTTCAGTTATTGAAACTTTGTGGTGTGCAATTCAAGTCTAAATTTATCTATATTACATCCTGCACGTTTGGAGTCACTCCAATTTATCAGGTTTCATAACAGAAGGTAATCCCAGGGCTGACAATTTAGCTAATCCTACATGGGTAGCACCTTAGCCTGACAAAATTGTGCAAGTCAAAGTGTTGCATGATTCTCCATCAAAGTGCATGTACTCTGCAGAAGCAGCTTCAGTTAATGCCAACTGAGGCTCATGGCATTGTCAGTTCTTGTGCTGACTGTCATGGCCTTGCTGCACCTTCACCAGCAGAGGTAAACCCCAGAGGCCTGAAAGCCCTGCATCTTAGGCAAACAGATGCCACTCATATTGCTGAATTTGGCTGACTTAAGTATGTGTGCGTTTTTATTGAAACTTTCTCTTCTGCCACGTGGGCACCTGCTGATATTGGAGAAAAGGGGTTGTAATGTTGTTACCCATTGGGAGATGGTTTTTGCAATCTTAGGTGTACCACCTTCTGTGAAACTGATAATGGTCTCGCCTGTGTCTCGCAGAAGACACGGCAGTTTCCATGTGTGTGGGGAATGTTGCATGAATTTGGCTTTCTGCATTCTCCATCTGGTCAAGCCATTGTTGAACGTGCTCGTGGCATCCTAAAGCGCGTTCTGTTTAAACTAAAGAAGGGGGAATTACTGAAGAAACCCAGCACTGTCAATTGGAAAATGTTCTATATGCAATTGACCACCTTGCAGTGCCACAAAAATGCAAACAATCTTGTAATTCTAAATGACTTCCTTTTTGTTGCAGTCATTAAGTGAGGTGCACCTGCCTCAAGTGAAAGTCTGGGTACAGGATCTAACCAGTATAAGTGGGAAGGCCCGTGTGCGCTTATCGCTTGGGGTTGCAGGTATGCCTCTGCTTGCACAGATTCTGGGGCACAGTGGATACTCGCAAGGTGTGTTTGCCTTGATCTGTGACACCAAGAATGTGGCCATCAGGCAGCACTTGAATGATGATCGGGATGCCGATTGCCACTCAGACGATTTTTCTACAAGCAGAGAATGAATACTCTATCCTTTTTGTTTCTAGAGTAGTGAGTGTTGACAAATTAGACTGCCATTTTTTGAGCAGACTGATGATACTTTGTTTACTGTATTAGAATTAGTAACTGACTGCTTGCAAGGATGAACAGTAACACTTGATGTTGGTGCATGGATGTGATTGTGAAGAATTTGATAGCATGTGCCAGAGAATCTCTCTGACCATTCTAAGCCAGTGTCCGATTGAGGTTCTATCTAGTAACCATCAATTACTAAAGGGACCTCTTGTGCTGTTTGTTCTTCTTCCTGCAAGGGCCCTGCAGGGAATTACAGATGCTGCCTTCCGCCTTAACAGTGAAAAGGGTGAATTGTGGGAACTGACAGTGGTCAGAAATTAGATTTCAGGCTCCAGATGGTGGCTTGAATCTTGAAGTGGGAAAAGCCAGGTACATAACTCTCTCACTTAGGCCTGGGAAATCCTAAGGAGGAACCCAAAACAATCCTTGTAGGTATCTTCTTCCTGACACCTGCTGTTTTTCCAAGTTGTTTACTGGTAAAGATGTTTACTGAGAGGTGTTGGTCTGAAACAACCAATAATATTCATTGTACCGAAATACTGTATAAAAGACCTTGTCTTTCAATAAAGCTTTGCTATAAGCAAAGCTCTGAAGAAACCAGAGTTCTACGTATCGTTATTTGAGCCATCCCGAATGGTAACGATACCAGCGGAGTCCTCTAGAGCGCATAACTTAGGGTTGATTGGTACAGACGTATTTTGAATATTCCCATCAAAGGAGGACTCCACAACCTCTCTGGGAAACCTGTTGCAGTGCTTGGTCACCTGCACAACACAGAAGTTCTTCTACATGTTCCAGTGGAACTTTCCATGTTCTGGTTTCTGCTTATTGCCTCTTTTCCTATTGCCTGGCATCACTGAGAAGAGATGTTCTGTCTTTTTGGCACCACATATTCACAGGCATTCATGAGATCCCTCTCAGGCTAAACAGGACCAGCTCCCTCAGCCTTCCCTTATAAGTCAGGTGCCTTATCATACTCATAGCCTTACACTGGACCTGCCCCAGAAGCTTGTTGCCTCTTGTACTGAGAAGCCCAGAACTAGACAGAGAGTCTCACTGTTACTAAAACTAGATGAATTTAAATCTAGAAAACTCAGCTGCTAAGCAGAGATGAGGGGGTATTTGAAAAGTCACTTGTCCAGGGAAACATTTAGATTTGGGAAAGTTATCTGCAAGGTCCTGCCACATTTGGGATATCCACAACTGCACTTGAAGGATTTCAAATAAGATTGAAGACATGCTAGTAAGTTTCAACCAACAAATGTTATTAAATAAGGGATTTTGTGTTCCACTTCCAAATGTCATGACAGCTGAAGCCAGCTAAATTCAAAATTGTTTTCAGAGAAACTAAGCAACATGTTTTCATGTTTTGCTCATTTGATTCTCACCTCTTCCCCAAAATTTGTGTGGGATTTCCCCCCCCCCCCCCACCCCCCAAGAAATAAGGCTGTTTCTTGTTTTGGATTAGTTGAGAGAGTGGTGGTTGGTTTTGTTGATGGGCTTCTTTTCTCCCCTGCCTGAAGAAATCAGGTAAATAAATCAGGTTTTCTGCATAGGCTTAAAAATAACAGCTTTTCAGCTCCCCCACTGGTACATATGATAATCTAAATAATTTACTTTCAGTAATGCCTCTAGCATTTATGATATAGAAACTCCTAGTTGTTCTTCCATCCAGTCAAATGCCAGTATCCGAAAGAAGACTCCCAGATATTTAAACTGTTACTCAGCTGAAATTTTTCTCAGGTAACAAGTTCAACACCTGGCCTAATTTAAGCTTTCCTTGTCCAACTCCCACTCAGTATCTGGATTATGTTTATGTTGCATTTATTGGTCATAGTGCTCTGAAAGAACCTCAGAAGAAAATGCGTTATTGGGTATTATTGTCTCCTGCCCACAGGAACCCTGTATATTCAGGTGGAGTCAAATTCCTGCATGTCACACCTACGACTCTTTTAGTACTTTCTTGTCTTATCAGGATTACCTAGGATTTATATTACTTACTTATATTTTATATTACTTATATGTATGTATGTAGTTTAGATTAGCCTGGAGAAAAGGAAGTGCAGGGGAGCCTTGTCTTTCTCTACGACTATCTGAAAGGAGGTTGTGGCAAGGTGTGCATCTGCCTCTTTTCCCAAATAACAAGTAACAGGATGAGAGGAAGTGGCCTTCAGTTGTGCCAGAGGAGGTGTATTTTGGATGTTATGAAAAAAACATCTTCACCAATGTTGTCAAGCATTGGAATAGGCTGCCCAGGAAAGTTGTTTTGTCACCACCCCTGAAGGCATTTAAGATGTGTGCAGCTGTGGCACGTAGGGACATGGCTGAGTGGTGGACTTGACAGTACTGGGTTAATAGTCTGACTCAATGATCTTAGAGGTCTTTTCAGACCTAAATGGTTCTATGATTCTACAGCTCAGTGTTAAGCCTGCATTATGTGCATACATACCTGTTCTCTGTTTCAAAAAATTAAGAAGGGCTTTGGCCTCTGCTGCCATGAAGAATATGAATTTACAGATTTTTGGAAGAGGCGAAACAGCAAGGTGAAATTACTTCACTGTCCCAGCCTCAGGCTTCACAATTTTGTGGAGTAATTCCTTCACCAAAGGTAACAGGTTTTCTTCTTACTCATGTCAGCGAGAGTGAGAACATCTTACCACATCTCAGTTTTTTGTTTAAACCTGTCTTAAACTATTATTTTCAGAAGAAACTATATTTGTATATAAAATTTTAGATGGAGGGACATCCCACTTGGAAAGCAAACTCCTGGTGTGGGATTGTGAGCACATTGATAGCAAAGTAGAAGAATGGAAGTAGCATGAACCAAAAAAAATCACTAGGACTCCATTTCAGAGCTGAGTACACACGTTGTACTCAGCATCACTGGCAGCTAGGGAGTGTTTAATACCTCCAAAACAGAGGGCCTTTCACTTTTCAAAGCTTTATTGTCAGTAATTCATACACAGTAACAACAAAGTGCCAATCACAACTCAGATCCATTGCTCCACACTGCACAGGCCTGGCAAGAAAGAGCCCGAGTTCCTCTGCGTAGAAAAGTTAGTCCAAAAAGGGTGTGAGAGAAGAGCAGGGCAAGGAACTGATCATGCAGCAAAAAGAATCACAGGGTGTTGAGCAGGAATTTGTTTCCTTCCCTCTCCCTCCTCTCCCAGTTTCTTTCTTTGGAAGGGACGCTCTGATCTATGCAAATTAATGAGCATCTTTAAAGGGGGGAAAAACCTATACAAGCTGTAAACAAAGAGATTAAATAGAAAGTGAACAAAAGAAGGAATAAGAAATAGTAGTAAGAAGTGATCTCCTGGAAAAATATTCCCCATCAAACCTACTGAGAAACATAGGCTCGTAGTCTAGTTCCAGCTAACCACTCTATGCGTAAGTAAAAAATCAGCATTTTCTGATATTTTTGCAGAAGCAAATTCTTGACTAAAATACACATGTAAAACAGAGAAGACTTGCATCAATAGAAAGGAGAGGGACAACACAAAAAATTGTAGTTTACAATTTTGCCTTTGTAATTTGGGATGAACACATTATGATAAAAATATCGTAATGCAATTTGGAGAAGAAATACTAATCTTCCTTTATCCAAAAAATGTTATCTATCGTTGGAAAATACTATATGCATCTGAAAACGATTCTATTCCAAACAGCCAATATACACCCATGTCTCCATGTGTTTGGTTCATCAGTCCGGATGTTGTCACTGACAGGAAGAGCAACATTAAACTCAATCAAATATCATTAATTAACATGAGCCATAACAGACTAGAAAATGTGTCTGCTTTAAAATACTATTATCCATAAGCACATTATTAAAAACAAGCAAACAAAACACCCTACCAGAAACACCCTGTTACACAAGCTGAAAATGAGGACTTGTTTCCCCAAGAAAACCATTAACCCTGAAAAGAATGCAATGCATGGTGTGCAAAACCAGGTGACGCCCAGGTTTACTGAAACATTTCCTCAAAATGACAGTCAAATGCAAAGAAGGTGTACTGTATTATACAGGTATTATAGCTCCTTACCACTTTTTGATTTCTCCAACAAACCAGTAGAACCCAGCAAATACCTCTCTGCACTCAGAAACCACATGTGGGAAGTCAAGGCTAGTATTTGACCCACTACCTTAATTACAGCTGATCACATTCATATTTCATGCTGGCTCCCTCCTCACAGGGAGGGCCTATAAAAGACTGTGTTACACTTTGGGTTTTGTTGCCTTGTGACTTTTGCTTATGCAACCAGAGGTTCATCCAGAAAGGACTTGACAGAACCACTTTAAGATGTCCTGGTTTTTCATTTATTTATTGGCAATCAGATTAAAAATTGAAAATTGCTGTTGTAGGGTTTGGGGGCCATTAGTTATAACCCCCTCCCACATATCCACAGCAGTAGAGTGACATATGTACTGTGCTGAAGCTCAACAGTGAACCTATTAGTAATCACTGGGAGTAGCTGTAGTCATGGCACAGTACTTGGAATTAGGAGGCTGGATTTTGGTGGGTATAAATGGAGTGGCTTAATAAAGAATGCAGCCGACCAAATGTTGTAGTTCTCCAAATAGAAACGATCTTACAGTTATTCTACTGTAACACTGGCAACTGCAGAGCTATTGGAGATTTGATGCAGTGAAGGGAGAAGGTCTGAGTAGAGGTGAATGTTGGAAGAATGAAAAATCAGATAAATGTGTCTCAACACTTGAACTTTCTGAGAAAGACTGAGCTATGTTGTCCAAAAGTCCTAATGCTGTAAGCAAGCAAAACCATTATTTGTGGTTTCCCAGAAACTGGGGAATAGGAACACATCTGATTCTTTTAACTAAACAGTAACATCAAAGATAGCTATTTATTTGTAACAGTTTCTAAACAGAGCAACTTGCAAGAATTCATTAACGCTGAGATAGTTTTACAAGTTCTCTGAAGTACACATTTTCTCAACAAATAAAAACAAGGAAATGCATTTTATTTTCGCCTGTGAAGTTTGCAGGTCTGTTTTAGGAGACACTTAAGTGTGAAGAATTTGGCAGAATTACTATAATTCTTCTTGCCTTAGAAAAAAAGAAGTCAAGCCAATGTGATTCATTGCTTTTTATAAAATAGAGATTTTTTAAATTCTTTTTTCCTTCTAAGTTAAAGAGTGAGGTAAGTGGTAAAATCATATCAAGCAAAGAAGGCAGTCATTCTGCTGAAAACTTTGTATGCCTTGAAGATGGAAATGTCACACGTTATGGAAATGGTGATTTAAGCCAGTAAAGATCTGTAGAGAGCTCTATCTATAGAGAGATAGTTCAGGGGACTGGATGTTGTTGTACACATATTTCAGAAAGACAGGTAGGAAAGAAATAGAAAGGGAGGAGGAACTGCCTTATGCAAGAAAATTATTGATTCTAGGGTGTTCTGTCCTGAAGAAAGACAGAACAATGAGTTTTCAGCTATCAGTTCCGGAGTATTAAGTGGGCAACAGAGGTGAGAGGTAAAAACTGCCTCTTAAATTCTTGGAAAGTGCCAGGAACAGAATTTTTTTTCAAGAGTGAAAAGAAGTAACTGGAGATGGGCTTTTCTACATTTCATCCTGAGAAATGGAATGAGATCAAGGAAGGAGATTTGCATAAAAGAGGAGGTGATATTCTGCGGTTCGTGATTATTTAGAGATAAAGAGAAAAATGATAACAGAATAAAGGAAAGTTTGAACGTAAGATTATTTTTAGTCAATAGTATTTTTGTTACTCATGGAAAGGCAGTCTACGGGCAAATGAGATAAAAAAAAAGTTGTTAATTAATAGAAACTTGTTATGAATGTGAAGCACAAACAAGAGAACATTTCATGAAAAAGCACAAGATTCTTTCGTAGGAATAATCCATCAATAAGCAGAAGCTGGGAAGGACTTTACAGGCAGCTTTTCTGCAAAATAGCATCTGGGAGATGTACTGGAAGGAAAACTGAGTAGAAGCCAATGCTGTCAAACTGGGATGAAAAAAAGCAAAATTCACAAAAGCACCGAAGAGTCATATGTGGAACATATGGAGTAGTCTTTTCTCTGTGTAGCACTGTCAAGTCCTGAGCTGGAGTGCTGTATCTAATTTTGGTGGTTTCAAGACAGATGTGGGTGATAAGAACTAAGGAAGAAAGTGAAACTGAAGGCATATAAAAGATGTGACTCTTGAGGAAAGACAGATGGAATTTGGTTTGGTATCGTGAAAATGTGCAATCGATACTACAAAAATCTGAGGCACTGTTGCAAAACCAGTATAATGCAGTGTCTTCCATATCTACTGTGGTACTGAATTACAATAAGAAAGAAAAAAACCAGAATGCACTGGGCCAAATAACTGATGAAAATCTTGATGTCTAGACTTTTGATTTCTTTATTTTTTTCTTTTAATGTGAAGCATTTTTGTCTACAAGGGTAAGACTGGTATAGATGATTTTTTCCTTGAAGACTGGGAAAAGATGAAATTGTCTTCTGAGATCTTCATGAGCTCTATTTTCTCTGTTGTGCTGATAAATATAATGAAGGGTAAAACAAAATGAAAGTGGTTTAATCACAAACAATTTGTGTTGTGATTAAAGACGAGTTTAGCAATAAACTGAGTCTGTGCAACACCTGGCAACAGTTTTGGTGGAGTTTTCCACTGGCAAAAGATGGGAAAGTGGATAAATGGCAGTGACTTCTCAACCCAGTCTGTCCCCTGGGGTGGGTCATTGACATGGTCTATTGAGATTAATATAAATTTTCAGGCTTCTTTTTGGAGTGCATCAGTGATTTCACTTTCAGATGAAAGTGGGGCTTGGTTTCGGGAATAGTTTATTTCTGAGTTTACTCCCGAGAGCTTATTTCTATAGAACACTTCAGTTTTTTCCATCTTTTGCCATCCTGGAACATTGTCCTTGTGGCTTCATTTCTGCACTGACAGGATACATTGCAGAGAATTTGGCATATCCTTAGCTTTGGCCTACAAAAATATTTCTCTGTGTTTTTTCTTTCCAAAAACATCACTGCCAAGATGCCAAGGAAACTCAGGCTAAGTGGTATTGCATAGAAATGTGGCCATCCAGAGGAACTATTTCTGATCAAAATGGATAAAAGCTGTTAAAACCATAAAGTCCATGGACTTCTTCAGGTAATGGATATATTTTCAGCAGTGTAGAAATAATTCCTGATAACAAATTTTTCACTGGTACAATTTCATAGTGTTTCATGAATATAACCCTGGGATGAACAAAGCTGTGTGAAATAAAACTTTTCTGTGTCCGAAAGGTCCTATTCAAGCACTCTAGCCCATCTCACTTCAAAAAGTTAGGTGATAGTGAATTATCAACAGTTCACAATACAAAAACATGGAGAAAGTATCAGATGTCTTTACTACAAGGATGGCACCAGCCAAGCTCCTGTCTTTGAACTGAACATTTTGAGTGTGCTGCACAGTGCTGAGCAGGATGTGAGAAGCACTGAGAAAGTTCACTTTCAGTCTCAGACTCTCAAAGGGAATTACCAAGCAAAAACTACTTTCTTTTAAATATTTGTATTTCTCAACATAATGCCAAATCTTGAGGGCAAGGACCTCTCTTTTACTTTACCACCTTACCCTCCAATAATAGAGCATTTTGTACATGTATATAATTTAAATAACATGACTGAATCAAATGGGTGTTATTTATACATGTAGCATGTGTTTACTGCTGGAAGATGTTTTGATTAAGTGTTTATATGCTCCCAAGGGTCAGTGAATGTGGTAAGTTTAATCTAAAGGAATCAATGTAAACATCTCTTCTCTCTGAACATGCTCTTCATGGCTCATGAGAACTCACTGAATCTTTCCCTTGGCAGGACAGGACATGATAAAAATTAAGGTTTTTAAAAATATTTAAAGATGCGTGCAGAGAGTGACCTTCCATTGATACTATTTAACCTAGGAAAAAGAAAGTTAAAATGCAGAGGCAGAAAAAAAGTAAAGAAGACACACATAAAACATCTAACCCTCCCTAAAATAAAACTCTTAAGACAAATAACTGTGGACTTTGTATCTAAATAACATATATGGACAAGCCTTGACAGATGGAGAGAGTGGCTGTCTCCGGACTGAGCTGGTGGTGATGTTTGGAAGCATAGTTTTTCCTGTCTGCTTCCCCAGTCAGCTCTGCACCCTAGCTGTCCCCTCTTCTGAGAGACACAGAACCTGCCTGTGCACCTGGTATTACCTCTTCCCTCATTTCAAGCCCACATTTTTCCTTTGTTTAAAAGTTCCCATTTCTTTTGGCCTGCCTCTGGTGTAGAAAATCTTAGCTATCCCCTAGCATTACATCTCATAGTCACCCCCAAGGTATATGGTCCCCAAGAACATGAATGAGAAAACCTAAGGTTAATAAGAAATTTTCTCAGAAGAGAGTAGTGGGGAAAATTTCTGAAGGCAGCTGCCTTGTACTACTTACATGCAAATTACAAATGATCACCAGAAAAAAAATCCTAATTATAGACTTGGCTTAAATCAGATTAGAGAAATGGTTGCTTCTGCCCATAAAGTTGTGTTACGTAGTCACAATACTGTCTTGCCCTGGGGTAGTTAGGTTTTTTTCCATGACAAGACTATTCACATGCACTTGGCCGCATTGTCTTCTGAGGAAAAATATTTTGGCATTTCAGAAAAAAGCAGTAGGATTCCTGCTGGCTGGTGGTTCTTGCATTTCAGACCGTGGTGTCTGGTGGCTAACCTTGGTGCTGGCTATGATGGCACTGAGTTTTGGTTCAGAGGTAACAAGACTGACCGGGCTGAGGGGAGGAACAAAGTATCACGCCTGTCTGTCGCATAGGTTGATAAATTGTGAGAGGCAGCGTGGGAACTCCACGTCCCAAAGTTGCCTTAGTCAAACTCCAGTGCTTAAAAGGAAGATGCTGGCATCTTCTAAATTTCCTTTCCTTTTGAGTAGGTAGGGTCTCAGGTATCACTACAGTCTCCCTTTCCTACTTCTTCCCCCTTCCACTTTGAGAAGTAACAGTATTCACTGACCTTGGTTATCAGCATATTCTGCAGACTGGGATCTAAAACTACATCTGTTTCCCATAAGTTCCTGACCCAGTCCTTCACTGACCGGTGAACAGGGTTTAGGAGCATGTTTTTCCCAGTGTAATCTTTAACAATTTACACTCCTAAAAGTGAAGGAAGCCCTTTACATCAACCAAGGAGTCCTCAAGTGACTACAGGGGCTAGTGAGATACAGATCCTGGTTTTTGTTGTGATGTAAACTCTGGATCAGGACTCTTTGCTGTATTCATGCAGGGCTGAACTTTAAGCTCTAAATATGTTTGCAATATTAAACTAGTTATGTAAGTGTCCATTTTTGTATGCATCACTGCATAGTCATGCCTGGGCTCTCACCAAACTTTTCATTCTGTTTGCCACTTTCCAAACAGAATAAAAGAACTCTAAAGAACTTCTGGTTGGACCAAAATTAACATGGCTGACAAAAAGGTCTGATGAAAGATATTTCCTTTCAAGAAGAATTTGATGCTTCCAAGGTATGCACAAAACCATGCCTGAATAGCTCTTAAAGATTCAGAAAATCGTTAGCCTTTTCAAATTAGCAACAGCATCCCAAAAAAGATTAGGTTACCAGAGATTAGATTTTGAAATATATCGATCTTCCTTTATGTGCCTATGATTATAAGAGAAAGGATAGGAACACTAAAAAATAATGGTAACTGGCTTTAACTCCTCTTTATTCTTTCCAAAAGGACATAAAATTATCTCTGCAATATTACCAAAAACTATTTGAAGATCCTGAGTGGTCTCATCATTGCCTAATGAATGTCCTAGTACAGGAATAAATTCAGGTAGTACTTCACTTAATTAACTGGCTCAGAAAATAATTACATTCAGAGAAGTAATACTTCATTTCAATGGATCTTTAGTTGCATTGCATAATGATAGTAAAATAGACATTCTAAAAAGTAACTGTTTGGGATCAGTGTCACTGAAAGTAAACTCAAAGTACAATAAGAAATTCAGTTTTAATATGGTTGCTACTCAAATATTGCTTTTATTTATTAAGGGATACAAATTTATTTAGGTAAACAGAAAAAAAACCCAAAGTTTTTCATTTTGTTCTTCCTTATAATGATCTGTGTCAATCACTGAGACCCAGTTGTACTATTCTGATGAACTGATACTTATGGAAATAATTAGAAGATCCCAGCAGTACCCACTACGCATTACCAAATATCCTCGAAGTCAATATGCACTGTATTTCCCTTTTTAATGTCATTCACAAAAGTTTTTAATGAATTGCAAGTAAATTCTTACCATATGTCCAAGAGAGCAATCCCTGGACAAGAGGAGGAACTTTCAGCCAGTAACACTGTAAAAGCATTGGATTTTTTTTTTTTTCCTGTTTATATTGGATGCTATCCTATTACCAATAAAAAGACACAATCTGAACATTCATCACTTTTACACCTCCAAAGCATTTAGAGGAATTCCATGCCAGTGCCATTGAACACAACATTCTGCAATGTTGCCCTAGCTATACACTTGACAAAAATGAATAAGCTCAGAACCCAGATGTTTCTCCTGAGATCTTGGAAATTTATGTATTTTTCAAATAAGAAAACTATTATTGTGTTTTTCCAGCCAAAGACCCCAGAATAACCTACCATATCCTTAATCAGAATCCAACAGGGAATAATCCCTCTCTGGCCAAAAGCACATAAAACTTCATCCATGGAACAAGACAAAGCAAAAAAATAACTGAAGTGCTAAAAACAATCAAGAGCGAGTGCAAGAAGCTCTTATCTGCCAGCAGCTGAGCGTTCTGTGGGATGCACAACATTTAGATTACTGCTCTGCTGGATGTGGGTCATGAGTGTGGCTCCAGCAGTAGGACATCTCTGCAAAGAGACATCTAAAATGATGTGTCTGAAGGTGGAAACAGTGTCCCATGTTAAATGTAAGCCAACATCAATGTGTTTTTGCAAATATTAATGCATTTTTCCCCAGGGGAAAGCCTGGAACGATGATGGTTCAGGATGGGTAAAACTTTCAGTAAGCTTTTTTTTTTTTTTTTTTTTTTTTTTTTTTTTTTTTTTTTTTTTTTAAATAAACCAAGTCCATAATCCATCCTGCTCTACTATCCCCTTGAAATGTTACTCTGGAGGAATCATAGTAGTGTTAGCTGTCATTCTCTTGAAGAGCAAAAAATTAGGATGAGCTTAGGATAACTGTGTCTTTTGCTGTCTGAGATTCAGTACATAAAGCTCACTCTTTCAGGAAAAAAAGAATATCTGACTTGGTTAAACCTTCCATTATAAAAAGCTGTGCTTATGGGTGTTTCTGTCTGATGATTTTCATTTTATGTGCCAACATGTGTTTTGAAAATAATGTGAGTTTAAAGTAACCAACGACATTGAAAAAGTCTTGTAGCATTGCTAAATATTGTGGACTTGCATTTAGTGATTTGAGTATTTATATGCAAAAAATAATTTGGCTTGTTGTTGTGAGAATGGTCACAGACATGAAAAGAGATTAGCTAAATCTACAGTTAAAAAATAATAAAATAAATTGCCTGCTTTGATTACCTCTTTTATAAAAGCCAGTAATGTTATGGTTTTAGATAAAATTTGCTGTCTTCAATAAAATATCCTCATTGAAAAAGAAAGACTGCACTATTATGGTCAAGACTTAGCCTACCCATTAATGTAGATTTAATACAAGAAATAAAATAATGAAATTTATCTACACCAATATAGCACAATATTTCCACTGTAACTGCCGAGAAATAGTTACTAGTTGAGTAGAGAGTCAGGGGGAGTGGTACATTTTGCTTTTCTTGGCTTTATTTCTAAGTGTCACAGGGACACAATTAAGCATGATGTAACTTTAAAATTCCATACAGGTTAATTGTAGGAGTGAGAATCCATGAAGTGTTTCTGAAATAATGCTGTGGTGCAAATTTAATATTTCTACAGTGTTGAACAGCATTCAGGTTATTTCCTGATGGCTGTCATTTTTTGAAGAAGGAATCTCTTCCTGTGGATTTTGGTCAGAAGAACACCTTGCACTAAATGCAGAATTCAGGTAAATTTTCAAAACATATTTAACATTATTTTGTGAGCAAAATAATTTTTGATATAGCTAAAGAGGGCAATATAGTATTCTCCAAGTGGCTAGATTATTTTTATGCTGTTCAAATTACTCCATCCCAAAAGCTTTGCTAAAAACATTGCAAAACATTTCAAAGTAGCTTCCTTAAGATAGCATTTTAAACTTTGGGTACGGAGGATACATGAACATGTAAATTAAGAAGTGTTATTTTATTATCAGCCATCTGCTTTTATGTGCATATCCTGAATTAAATCAAAGTTCTTTCACTCTGAAGCCAGAAGGTTCACAGGAGAGGAAAGTCAGACATTGAAGTGTTTGATTGAGCCTTGATACAAGAATACTAATTTGGGAAATTAAACTGTAACTCCACACAGAAGTCTCCTTATTTTATAGCCCTTATTCCTGTAATGATATAACCCCCCATGGCTTCTAACTATAAGAAATTTGCTCTAAATATTTAGGAAAATAATTGTAAGGCATGTGATAGTCCAGAAAGGGGTGATTTGTTTGCTTTTTTAGCTCTTCAACCTCTAGTTTGTGTGATCTGGGGCAGATAATTTTCTACTATTGACTCAAAAAAAAAAAAAAAAAAAAAAAAGAAGAAGAGATTTTACTGAAGCTTTAAATTATTTATATATTTATGAAATGAAATTTATGAAATACACCTTTCCTGATCCACAGAAGTGCTCTGAGAATACAATGAAAGGGTGAAATGCCCAAATTCTACAGACAGAAGAGTCAGATATATACATAGTACTAAACATCAGTCAGCAGATGAAAAACAAAATCCAATAAAATTTTATTTTCCTCTGAGAGGATGAACTGTTTGGGCTAGAGCTCAGAAATACAAGTTTTCAATTGGGAGTGGCATTTGCCCTCAAAAGAAGAGCTAGAATTTCTGTGGTGTTTGCTGAAGTGTCAAAGCCAAGGTTTCAATTTTGCGGAAGAACTTACTGATATGAGTCACACCTGTTCAGATTTTGCTTAATGTTACGGTGTATGAAAGGAACTGTTGACCTTTCTTAAGGGAGAACAGAACTGTACCAGGCTGGTCAGGAAATCTTGGCAAATCTGGAAGGCCACAGCAGGACATAACTTCTGTTTAAAACTCGGATGTTTTGTAAAGCATTGTGTGGGCTGTAAACTGCAGAAGAGCTGCTACTGCATTTTATGAAAATATTACCCTCTATCCTTCATTTACTCTCTCACATGATCAGTTTAAAAGAGAGGAAAAATATCTCATTAGCTGAAGCTGTTTCTTAGCTGGGTAACAACCCAAGCAGTAAGGACACACCAGTGGGAAGATCGTGAGAAAAAGCTGAAGAAGTAGGTGAATTATCAGTATGCAGGGTCATGCACATGTACAAGCCTGCTCAGCCAGCATTTGCGGGCTGGGCTCTTGCTGAAGCACGTGATAAAAAAGTGAAGGACAATCTAATTAAAAGCTTGAAATGTTGTGCTGAGGCCATTCCTGTTTACCTCCCACTATAAAAGACGTGCCCTCTGTTGCATGCTGCACAGTAATAAACAACCCTATAGAAAGGCACTGTGGCAAACAGGATACCTCCTACTCTAATTCCCAGGGCTGTTCTTTTTCACCTTTGTCCTTGACCTTAAATAACTCCTGCTTTCCTCCACCACTGGCCTCACCAGCCCTCCTGGGCACTCCTGGCCAGGCTCAGTTGTGCTCGTCCCTGCCACGTGCCGCCCAAAGGTCACCAAGGACAGGTGCCCTGCTGCTGCCGGTGAGTGAAGACAGTAAAGTCACAGTCCTGGCTCTGTAAGAACTAGCAGAACAAAGTGAAGAATCCCTGGGCATCAGAGGAAAATCCAGGTGTTTCCCTCCCATCTCTGGTCACGCTTAGGATTTGCCCGTTACCACCTCACAGAAGGAACAATTTTATTCTTGGAGCAGTTATTACTTAACACCTCTAAATTAGTAATATCTTGAGTTTGATAATGACTGTCATCTGAGACTAAGGATGTTTTCAACAATATTACAGTATTGATTGGATTTCCTAGTGAAGCAGCCAGACCTTTTATCTCCCTTATTTTTTTATTTAAAAAAAAAAAAAAAAAAAAAAAAAAAAGGAAACATATTCAAGTAAATGTTAAGTTAATCATAGTAAAGTAAACCTAGGCAAGACAGGCTGCTTGCACTGAGCTCCAGCTGTAAAACCAGGTATTAAAATCTGAAACTTGGTGAAAACATAATTTCTAAGAGACAAGTGAAATGTTGGGGCCTGATGTCTCTCCCACCACAAGGCTCTGGTGAGAGGTATAGAAGAGATATAATCGGTGATCAGTTCAACCAATTTTTAGTTTGAACTTTGCTACTCAATCTGGTCTCCATTTAATGTGAGGGTTTTCAGAACTAAGTTACGCTTAAAATTTTTGGTAACAAGTGCTAGCAAATAGACCAGAGATTTATGGAGTGGGAAGCAGATAACTGAGTATAACCACAATCAGAGAGAGATAAAACGCCTTCACTCACCAAAGAGTCCATAAATAGACAGGAAGCAGTACTGATTCGTTGGATAGGTCAGAAAATGTTGAAATAAAACCACCAGTTCCTGTTACTTCTTATCACTTGCAATTTGTAATTATATAAGAGCTGTAGTACCCTTCACACCTGCATTTGCTTACTGTTGTTCTCTCCCCCACAGACCGATTTTGTATGCAGGGAGCAGGAAATTCTCTTGAGCCAGAGGGGAAAAACTGTAAAGTTTCTTAACTGCCTTATCTGTTCTACAACTCCTTTAGAAAATGCACTATCACTGCTTATCAGAGGGTGGTTTATGTTTAATATTTTAAAAGAGATAAAAGGTTATGAACCAGGAGCCTTGCCCTGATGTTCATGCAAGGTGACAGAAAAGCAGTGAGGTTCATTTCAGCTTACCTTCCAGTACAGAAAAGCCGCCTCTCGCCATGCACATCACCGTGATGGGTAGGACACCTCTTTCTCCTGTTAACAAGTTAATTCAAACAACATCCCTGCAGAAGGCGATCTGCCCAGCTGCTTTGCTGTGCAGAAGGTAAGAGTTGCCCTGGTGCAAAAGATCAATATTTAGAAACCAATCATTGCTGGGTACAGCTCAGTAATCTTTTATTGTACCGGGTTAATGTATGCCAGCAGGCAGAGAGCTCCAAGAACAATCTCCACATTGTGTTGGATTTTTTAGTGTGGTAGGTCAGACTGGGGAAAATCCAGTTACCACCTTCTGAGCAGAAGGGAGTCTGTGACGTCACAACAGGGCCATGTACAGATGCAAAAGGAGACAGAGGGTTATGAGAAATTTATAGGTGTATCTTTTTCTATTCTCTCGGTTGTTTTCTTTCCAAGAATAAAAATTCTTGGGCACTTTTCTAAATTTGTGCCCATCAGAGCCGAAAGTTTTAGCTGTCACAGACACAGTCTTGTCCAGCAATAGGCAAAGGGACATGCTTCGGGAGTTGGGAAGATCAACATTTCAGTTTTAACATTTGGAAATTGGTATAACTTGTCAAAAAAACCCAAAACCCCCCAAAACTCTAAAGCTGAGTTTTTTCCTTACTAAAATCCTGAGGTTTTTTTTGGGGGGAGGAAGGTCATAGTGGAAAGTTGCCACCCATTTCATAACAAAAACAAAAACAAACAAACAAAATTCTGTAAAATATGGAATATTTCCAGCCTTAGTGATAGAGTGTGAGTGTTTTTTGGGGGGCAGAAATATCATGAAGATTGTAAATTAATTTCTGATAAAAAGATCTACCACAGAATTTAAGTTTCTGTTGTATGATTTATTATCTGTGAGTAAAAGAATTATTGTTTATTTCTTTATGACCAAGTCTTACTGATTTTCTGACATGTCTATGCTTAAGAAATCAGAGTCTCAAATACATAATAAAAGTGAATTTTCTATCACTTCCTCCAGCACCTGGGAAAAACATGCCTAGGAAAACAGGAATTGTTTCATGTTCCCCTAGAAGAGATCCACAAATCTGTGTCTTCCACGCTTAAAAAAAACAAACCCCAAAACATAAAAACCCCAGTTCCCTCTGGTCCTTCTGACCTATCTTCTCTGAGCAAGATTTCAGTCAAATTTGACATCCACTTTATAACACTTGAAACATTTTTCCTATCAGAAAAATGTATTTTTTAAATTCCTATCTCAAATTATCCTCATGGCTAATTTCCTTGCTATTTCCAGTATCTGAGCTGGAAAGATCTTACCTCTAAGGCAGTAAGGTTTACTTTAGTTTAAAAAAGACTTTAAAATAACAGGGCTTCTAGACATAGGATTTTTGAAATGCATACAACTTCCTGAAAAAAATTAATTTCATCAAGGGTAGGTTTATTATTTTCACATGATGGAATTTAGATGTTTTCAAAAAACATCTATGAGCCACTGATATATCCTTTATTCCATTTCATATTTTATATAGATGTGTATATATATATATTTCAGTTATTCTCTTACATGTATTTTGTATCTTTCTTCAGAGTCATTCAAGAACCAGTCCTTTAATATTTGCTTTTTATAGAACATGTAATGATGAAAGGCACAAAGAAAAGGAAGACAGTTGAAGATTGTTAAGGATTTTTCACAGGTCTCACAGAAAAATGTTTGTTAGAATCAGATTTTACTGTGGGGTTACATGAACTTTGAATGCAACAAATACCTTGGCAAAGGAAAGCATAAAAAATGCAATGAGATCTTTCTAAAATTAATTACTTTTATTGATTAGACCATTGATATCTTATGTGAGGAAAATGTTTTCATTCCAGTGTACCTACCATTCCTTAATGCATTTGCTTACTATATGGAGAAATACAAGTAAAACGGAAGCAGAAATATTATAAAGCAAACATTGGCCAAGCACAGGGGATCAGTATGGATCTTTGTCTGAAGGAAAAAGTCTAATCCAAAGGGAAATTTTTCTTCAGGATCTGTTTTGCTTTGTGGAGGAGGCTGTTCCCCAAAACTGTTATCCTGCCCTAAACAGAGCATGTTTGTAAACTGACTTAACACAGGGCTGACTTTACATCACACGAAGCTTGAGTGAGTGTTTCCCTGCTGGTCAGAAACTTTCTTACGCTTCAATATCCTTTTCCAGGTGGATCTTATACTCCAAAACAAAATTCTTACAGATAACTGTGACTTCAGCTGTAACTTGTAGCAGTAGTTACTGGAGATACTGTGACAGATCTGAACATAAGTGCTGCTTAGAAATTCAATCACCTCCTGATCCAGTTTACTACATTAATGGAGGCTGCCTTAATATGTAAATAAAACAGACTGGCCCAGCCTTTTAGGTAAGCTTGAAACTCATGTAGTTGACTTCAAGAAGAGCAGGACTGTATGCATTTTTCTTTCCCACATATGTAGTTTACTTATTTTTTGTTCATAAACTGTTATCAATAATCAGCATTAGTGTATTTATCTGTTTCAAGATATCAACCAAAAATAATAAAATATTCATTTACCCTCAGGGAAACAAAACAGAATCAAACATTCAAATAAAGCATTAAGCCATGATTTGCTTCATTTACTGTGTGCAGTTCCTGTCTTGTGGAACATTTGTTTCTTAGTATTTCATGCTCTACTCGGCAGTTAATCACATGTGACCTCACTGGCACTGCAAAAATCATAAGGGTCTCTAACTTTGCATTTATCATATGTTTAATACCTGAAAGAAGATGAAAAATATGGAAAACAGACTCCACGGTGTAAGTCACGTGATGGGAAGATGGCCAATTCAGAGAACATGCAGAAACACCGCACATTTTCAGGAAACTAATTAAAAACGTTCATATCCAAGGAATGGGAAAAAAGCCAACCCCAAACAAATCAAAACCCATGGCCAAGAAATGTTAAAGCAGATAGTGCTTTTCCTGAAAGTAAGCTATTTACTGCTGTTATCTTTACTGAAATAGTGTTTTCCTTCTAATGCACCAATCAAATGTTAGATAATGGAACTAGATGACATTAAAAAAAAAGTATTTGGGTTTACCCCAAACTTTGTATCCAGTATTTTTGGAGGTTTGATCAAGTTTGCTCTGTTTTTAGCAAAGCTTATTTTTTGTATCTCTTATCTCAAATCTGAAGGACCCAGCTGGGGCTGCAAATATAAAGCCAAAGTACTGTTGGAAGAATTTTGCTTTTAGTATCTCTAAATCACTGAGCAGAGTTAACTCTCTGAAGGAGGATTGTTTTGGAGAAGTGTAGCCTCTGTTTTCAACCTGATGATGTCCATTTACAGTGTTTCCGGCTTTCACTGCAGCTCAGGGTAAATTTTGGTAATAATATTATTTCAGAGAGATTTTTCCTTAGGGCAGCATTAATTGAAGTGGAACAGAAAGATATAGAATATTCTTAAGAAAAATAAGAAGGTCTTCCTTCATAATTTAAATGATCCAAGATTCTAAAGTCCATTGAATAATACATTTCAGCCAGATCCCAACGTCTCCTACAATACTGGAGGAAAAAGGTTGAATGTACTTGAACCTACGTGCACCTGCAGAGTGGTCCAGCTGACAGAAGTTAAGGTATTAGGCGATATTGTGCTTTATGTGATTAATCAGTGAGGCTGAGGTTATTAATACAGTGGAAAATATTCTACTAGGTAATGAGCATGCATGAAAATTTCATAAGTACTTTGTCATATTTGGACTGACACTTCTGTAAATGATTTTTTGTGGGGTTTGTTTTTATAAAAGGCAAACCACATAATTCAGAAACTCTCTAAAGAGTGAGTATCAGGAAGAGTTGGGCATTACAGCTGAAGTAAAGAGGAGTGGAGCACTGGTGGCATGCAGAGAGAAGGGCTGCAGAGCATCAAGGGTGATGGCTGGTGGTTGGTGGTGCTACTTTTCAAATTAGTTTTGTCAGGTTTTGCATTTCCCATTGCAGGCAAAGAATGCTTGGAATGCTTCACTTAATTTTTGTGTAACTTGAGCAGTTCTAAATATACACTTCATAGGTTTTTTGTAACACTTTTGAAAGTCCATTAAAATGACAAAAAAACCGCCACCAAACCCGATATCTGATGGCTGTCATAACTTGCTTAGCTTGAGATAATCTTTACTCCATGCTATATGATCTGATCAGCACTAAATGAGGGGAAAAAAAAGTGCAGCCTGCTTTTAATTAGTCATTACAGTGTGAAAGTATGTAAATAAAGAAGCTATCATCTCGTCAAAGCGGTTTATCTAATACCAACTCAAAGGCCTGCATGGGATCTCTAGAACTACAAATGGAGAAAGAAGGTTTGCCATAATAGGAGCCTTATCTTTCCCTATTGAGTTAAGAAATCCACATGGGCAGATGAAATTTTAAGTAAAGCCCAGAAGTAACTAGTTTTTCACTTTGAATGAATTCTGGCCTGTAAAAATTGATAAAGTAATTAACTGAAAAAGAGTACGGAGTATATGCAGAAATAGCCTACCTTTCGTTTGATAAGTAAAATGGAAAAAAAGTGAAGTTCTAAGAGGGGAAAATTGTCCAAATATTGGGGAAAGTACAGAAAACAAACACATTTTCAATCAGATTTTCCAGTGCTGTATAGATAAGCCCATTGCAATAAATAGAAACTGTGAACTGAAAATATGAATGGGATTACAAAATCAAATTAAATTTATCACTCATCCTAATGACTTATACTTCTGTCTTGCATAAATGTCTGTGGCCTATATTTTCCCAAAGTCTGGAATTTTCCCAAAGTCTTCCAGCTCCTCCAAACCATGACAGCACTTTTTCTCTTTGATGAAGCTGGTTAGAAGGCAAATTGTGCAGCTGAACAGCCAGGGAACCAAGCCTTGTGCTGTCTCTCTGAGCTTTGGACTCTTGATGTGGATCTCTGAGGTCTTGGATCCTGACTGTTGCTCTGGACTCTTCTCTGCTGATTGAACTTATAATACAAATGCAGACAATGGAAGTACAGGATAGCCTGTAGGACTGTGCCTTCCTGTGCTGGCAGGGCACAGCTGGAGATACTGGTACTGGACAGGAGCAGTGGGTGTAGTTCACACACTCGCCTTACTTGCAGGGACGGCTAGAGCAGCTCCCACAACAGAAAGTGGGTTTCCAGATTGAAAACAATCCTTCTCTTGCATGGAAAAATGCATCATCCTGCTGACCAAAGCAGTCTGTAGGCATTTAGCAAATCTCACACCTACTTCTGATCAAAGATGTTCAAATGGAACAGTGAAGGAGAGATTCTTACAGGGCAGAGCAGGTCTTCCAGTCCTGCTACAAAGCAACCTACCTTCAACTGTGGAGATATCTGCAATAAGCAGCAGAAAAGATGTGAGAATATGCTGCACATCTGTTTGCTCTCAGCATTTAATCCATCCTGAGGCAGGCACATATCTACTCACAGCCAACCACGTCCCCACAGCTTCCCTTAGACAAGTGCTGGTTCCTGGGCATTGCCTCTCACGACTCCATTGCTGTCTCACCCTAATTTCCTTATTTTCTCTCCCTAAAATTAATCACTTTGTTTTCCTACCCTGTGTTAACAGATTTATTTTATACAGCTTCACGTATTGCATCTAACATGAAAAGTTTGCATGTTGGTCAGAGCATCTTTGTGCCTCTTTAATAGAAGTAAAGAAAATTTAGTTAACACAATTCCATTGTTCCCAGCAAAAGAAAACTGGAAGGAACAGCATTCAGTCTGATGCTGCTGGTTCCCAGATCCTGCCAACAAACACTCAGGAAAAACCTTTGCTCTACTTTTTAGAAAGAAATTAACACCACACATTAAAAGATAATAAAAAAAGTAAATGAATAACCAATTAAGCCACCACAAGTTCCCAAGTCTTTGGTTTTATCTCAGAAAAATCTGGCAAGGGTTCTGGGTCGATTTTATTTTACAAAAGGAATTTTGAATTAAAAACTCCCTCAGGACTTGCACAGTCAAAATTTGCAAGGAGCAAAGTTTTTTTCAGCCTCTTTCTGCACATGCCTTATTTGCTAGCGACGCGGGAGCAGGTCCAAGAGACTATAGACAAACTGAGCCCATAATGCCCTCACGCTCTGCTCTGCACTCATGTTATGATGGTCAGGTCTAGCAAATTTACTGAGACCAGTTAGAATTTACAGCATCAGGGTGAAAGATCTATCTGGGCAGTGGAGCTCCCAATGATTTGTAAGGGAATTGCAAGAGAGAGGACTGTACAGCTGTGTGATGGTGATGTCTGTCTTTCATTCAACACCTTACCTTTTTCAAAACATTCATTTCAAAACATTAATTCAAAAGGTATGAATACCATTTTCAATACATCTTTTAAATTCACTTGATTCTTGGTAAAAATTAATTCACTTAGGAATTCCTACAGTGAGGTGTGCTAAAACAGGTATGATAAAATTTGTGTTAACTTTGTACTTTGTGCCCTGTTTCCCTTTCTATCACGTAGATATCATCACAAAAACTTAATCTTTTTGCCCTTCACCTTCACATAGTATAATTGTATGACACTCAGTGTTTTATGCTAATCCAAAGTAAAGCACCCTGGTGTCTTTAAGTATACCTACACAAAAAGGCCTAGTTTTCAAATTGCTCTGCCACTGCCTTGACACAGCCTTAGCATTCTGTATGTGGTATGACACTGTTTGTAGGGTGCAGGGTCTCTCATCCCCGCTGGCTCACACAGCTGCATGTGCTGGCATACATCTGTCCCACAGCTGGGCTCTTCCTGGATGATCACAGCAGCCCTGCCATCACGTTACTCGTATGAGTATGGGGACCTTGTGGTGAGTCATGCCCAAACAGAACACAGGTATTTCCATAAACTCTTCCACTAAAAGGTGTATGGAATGGCGTTCTGGTTTAGGAATGATATTCCTCAATTTAGTGCTCCTGCCAAGCCACATCCTGCTCAGTCACATAACCATCCACTATTCTATACCATTTACAACTTGCCCAGATCCTATACCTCCCATATATATTTATATATGCATATATAAGCACAGGCATAATTTCCATAGTCAATGGCTGTCCCTCCAAGATGACTGTTGAGTTCATTTAGTCCTAACAGTGAGCTCTATCCATCCTAGCTGTTTTCCACTGGAAGTGTGCTGGTGTGTTGTCAGGTGGTTGCAAGCCCCATAAGGACTTCATGTATGGTGTATCTGGAGCAGTCCATACCTTCTGTCCTTGGTAGGTATGGCATACAGCATCATTCAGCAATCAGTATTTTACAATTCAACACTACAAACTTTTTCTACACAAAAAATCAATTCCCTTGAACGTAAACATCATATTTCCCAGTCCTTCTGCATTACCCACCAAATGCACCCAAGTCCCTGAACAAAAACAATCCCACAGATGTGTTTGCCTTTGAGGCAGGACTAATCCCCTAACACAGTTCTCATATGCACTACAGGGACTTCGTTCTCTTTTGTGGTATGTGGAGGCTTTCATCGGGCAGGACCAGTTCAGTTGGTGGAGACTGGGTGGCCTTCACTAAATGTAGATCCCAGTGTTTGAAGGTACACCCCTCATTGCTTCCAGTGTCACTTTTAACAGTCCATTGCACCATTCAATTTTCCCAGGGTTGGCGCATGGTAGGCACATCCACTCTAAACCTGGCCCAGGTACTCTCTGACCCAGGTATCCATGAAGCTGTTTTTGCAATGAGTGCTGTGGTCTGACTCTGCTCTTCCAGAGGTGCCATGTTGCCACAGGACTTGCTTTTCAAAGCCCATGATGGTGTTCCAGGCAGTGGCATGAGGCTTGGGGTGCATCTCCAGCTGTGCAGTGGTTGCTTCTATCATTGTAAGTTCCTGGCACTTGCCTTGGCAGAACTGTGGGAGTGTGAGGTTGTCAATCTGCCAAGCCCCGTAACATTTGTGTTTCAGTCATGGCCCACCGTATCACTGAGGCCTTACCCATTCCAAAGGAGGCTGTTGTGATTTAGGAATTGTATTCCTCTATTTAATGTGCCCACCAAAACACTCCAAACCATGTACTACTCACTCAATCCCCTGTCTCCCCTCTCTCTCTCCTGCAGTGGGATAGAGAGGAGAATTGGAGACATAAAAGGTAAAGATTATTGGTTGAGATAGGAACAATTTACTGATAGGAGCAATGAAAGAAAAAAAAAATAATATATATATATATATAGGAGTGAAAGTATTGGGACCAGAGAGCACAAGAGGTGAACGACTCACGTGTGAATGTTCAACACATGCGACCACCCACAATGACTGCACAATGCTACATGGCCCAAAAGGGACCCCTTCCCTCACTCTCTGCAGTGACATGGGGTGTTGTAGAGTAACCTTTCCGTCCTGGTCGTGCCACTCCTGGTTTTGGCAAAAAATTTAGCCTGCCTTGGCCAGAGTCAGGAAAAATGGTATCAAACTCCCTAAAACCAAAAGAAAAGTCAACAGCAACCCAGCAAAGTCAACAGTTTTTCATCAAATCAGCTAAAATTGGACAGAAATGAAGACTGGGAGATTTCAGTAGGAGAAACTTCCTTAGAGGTGATGAAAGTTACAGCAGTGCTGGAGCGACTTTGGTCTGTAAATTACACCATGTCTTGTTACTATCAGTACTGAGCATTATTTCTTTCAATAAGATTTAATGTAATTTTTAACCATTTATAGTAATTTACCCTATTAGTAGCTCTACCTGTAACCACAAAATGTGCATTTATGACCCATCATGATTAAGTATGTATAAAGACCAGACCTTGAACCAACACTTACATATCAGAGGTTGCCAAGATCAGAAGAATGATTTTGAGAAAACACTTCAGAATCTCCTTCCCTTGCTGTGAGATGGCCAGCATCAGATGTGGTGGGCAAAAGCTTGTACATTTCAACAGAATCAATGTTTTAACAGTCCTCAGTTTGTCTAATTAATCATTCTGCTTCCTTTCCAAAAATTTAAGCAATGCTGCAGATGTGCAAGAAGGCACCAAGTGAATGTGAATCTCTAGAACCAGCTTCATGAAAGATTAAGGGCAGGGAACCTCTTACAAGCTAGGACTATCCTGAAGGTAGTCTGCTTCCAGGGCTATCCTGAAGGTAGTCTGCTTCTCTTCACAGTATGATTAATATAATATAATATAATAAAATAACATATAACATAACATGATATAATATGATATAATTTATATCTAATAACCAGCAATCACAGCAGCAGAAATATTTCTGGAAGAACAGGAATACTGAAAAGAATTTGGAGAATAGTTGCATCTCCAAGACAATGACTATATCAGTACTGAAAGCAGAGAGTAACTGCTGATTGGTCCTGATCTTTAAGCCAAATTATTACTGAAAAGTTTTAAAGTAAAACCTTAATTTCTCTAGAAGTGAAAATGATTCTTAGAAAAGTCAACTAAAAAACACAGGAGGAAAATGATACATGGGATGACAATACTACCAGTGGGGGAAAAGTCTGTTTGCCTTAACTGTAGATGGTGAGAAAAGATATGAGTGAGTGCAGATTAAGAAGTAGCTGTAGATCTCGATATGAGCATGAAAGAGCATGGCCAAAAGTGAACCTGTTGCTGAGTTCTGGTAGTTCATTTATGATGCTGCCTCCCTGCCTGAAGTTTTAGGAATCAGAGTTGCAATTTGCACACATGCTCATTACTTGTGACTAATGAGACAGAACAAAAAGGGATTTGGTGTCTTCCCCTGGGTGGTGACTGCTGTGAGGGAAATTAATTATTGAGAATTATTTGTGTCAGAGTAGCTCACAAATATACTGATGTAGAAGAACTCATAGGTGAAAGAAGACAGAGCATCATCTTGATGGTTGCCTTTGAAGTTTCCTTATGAACTTGATAACATGGCAATTGCTCTTCATGATTATAGTACCGTTGCACACGGCCAGTAAAGTGTCCTCAAAAGAGGTCAGGCATGGCTGTTGTATCCTGTAACAGATAAGCCATAGATGGGACAAATAAAATGTCCTCAAAAAGATGAGCCTGTCACCTCATCAGTGTTTTTTTCCATTGACATAGCAGACTCTGGAAGGTGACCCAGGCATATCAAAACTATCAGAGATTATCTTTAACTGTGACAGGAGTTCATGCCTTGTAGGGCCAAGAGCTCCCCAAGAGCAAATGACAAAGATAGACAAGCTTAGGGAGCTAAAAGTTAATGGGAAAGGAGTGGAGTGACTTTACTACGGAACCACGAAAATTAAGCACAAAGGAATCTGAACGCAGTGAGATACCTCAAGCCACACATACTCCCGTGAAATGAAAGCACAGCCCAGTGAATGCCTTCTTGTTTGCAGGTCCAGCCTAGCTCTAACTTTGCTTTAACAGGGCAGGGTTAGGAGTCAGAGGGCTAATAATCACAGCCTTATCTCCACCCTACTGAGATTTGACTCAAAGAACTTCTATCAAGAGGTTGAAAATGGAAAAATATCCCTTCCACCACTTGCTTTCATTTGGTTTATTATTAACTACATGGTCGGGCTATTTGCCATGCTAAAACACTAATATTGTTTTTTCTCTTGGTGCTAAATATAAGGTTTGTTGTTTACACACTACCTTAGGTCCTCTGTCCAGTAAAAATTATTCACTAATAATTCACTAATGTTTCTTCAAGACAGCTCAAACTTTTTTTTTTTTTTTTTTTCCTTCTCCTTTGATCTGAACTGTGTTTATCACAGCAATGCTGATCTCATCCACAATTCTGTATCCACACCTGGTCCCAACTTCAGCAGGATTTGATATGTGGGATTCAGACCGGAAGGGTGGCAGAGATCTGCCCAGCAGAGACATAATCAGTGGGAGTGGAATAGTGACAACTGTCAACACTTTCCTTCTTCAAAGGGCCGCAGAGCAGGGAATTTTTATCTGCCTTGGAAGGCTGGGTCTTGTTCTTGAGGAAGATTTTTTTTTCTCCAATACAAACATTCAAAGTTGTAATTTAATCTCTTTAGAGTTTTGCATCTGAGAAGCTGAGAGAAATTTGGCTTGAGAAGATCTTGGTTCTTCATCCCTCCTGACATTTTGATGCTGGGCTTTGTGATTTTTTGTTTGTTTCATTTTTTAAACATTACCTTTTTGAAACAATTTAGAAAAGACAAAACCAACAAACAACCAGCAGGAAACATCTACATTTAGCTGTTATTAATCTGATTTCTGAAAATAGATCTGTATACATTAGAAATTGTATGATATAATACAATGAAATATATACTATATAGTATAGTATAAGTAATGTATGTATTATATTTATTATAGTTTTTCTTACCTGTATTATAGTCTCTATAATACATATGTTACATTATGTTTAACATAGGTTATTTAATAATAATAATAATAATAATAAATAATCTCTCATTATGAAGAGCTAGTGATATCTAAGATAAAAGCAATAGTATGACTCACATTTCCAGGTGTGGAGGCACAGTATGAACAAACAATTTTGTAAATATGTTTTGTAAATATGAACTTGTATGCATAAAGAACAAAACATTTTCAGCAATGTTTTCAAAAGTGGCTATTGATTTTGCTGCCTCATTTATAAGAAGCCTCAAAAATGCTGGATTCTTGCTAGTTGTTTTAAGTTCCTTTTGGACTAGCCCTCTCAAAAAACCCCTTAATCTGTAGACACCTTCTAAACTTCAGGTCAAGGTACAGTTTTGCTTAGATCTAAAATTTTCCTTGTGGGAGAATCTTCCTGTGCCTCTGTAGCAGAAGGATTGTCACCGTGTTGACTATTCTCTCATATCTCATCATGGTGAAGTGCATATGGCACTGATGCATGGTAATTCACGTCCCTGAGAGGCAGGGCAGCATTGCAGAGAGATTTCCTTGGAAGTCTTGGCTTAGGGGAGTTGCTGCTTGCATTCCAAAAAATATGTTGGGAATGGCTTAATACAGATGACTTGACAGATAAGTTTGAGATACAGTGAGTCACACCTGTGCTAGCAATGTGGAGAAGGAGAGTGGGGAGGACATGCCAGAATGGGAGATGGTTTGGCAGCTGTACCTGACAGAGAGAGCTTTGTGTGGGAAGACAACATGTTTGTGCTGCTCCTGGAAGGACTACATGGCTGGACTACATGAAGAGCCCAAGAGCTAAAAACTTGCCATTAAACCCGAGTGAAAATAAATGCCCAGTGTATCTGCTAGAAGAGTATGTTGCCACGGTTGGGGGGACACAGGGCTCTTGGACAAGAAGCAAGCTGTCTCTGTGTGCTGGGACTGGGAGATGTTCCTTTATGTGTCATACCCACAGTGTGAGGCCCCCACTCTATTTTAATGATTCACTTTCTCTCCTGGTGGCATTTTCAGGGATGTGCAACTCCTGTGCACAAGGTTAATGTTTTAAGGCAATGGCAAACTACCTAAGAAAAAAACCCAGAACAGTCCATCAGAATCTGTTTCTCTTCCACAATGTAGCACTATGTGTAGCACCATGCATGTCTGAGATTCTTCACTTGCATTTTGCCTCCACTGAGCAGCTGCTTATTTTTTTCTTTCCCACTGTCACAACCAACTTGGTAGGGAGAAAAATGTTTGCTATAAAATGCCCTGAGGCTGAACAAAGACACCTGTCTGCTTGTCAGGGAGCTCTCTTCGGCTTCATTGTATAATTGTCTTAGCTCTGGCAACTAGCCCACTCTTTAGTCTCAAAAGTGTTTTCTGTCAAGCCCTTAACTTGTTCAACTTTTACAACTTCAACAAGATCCTGACTTCTGGAACAAACTTGAGTGCAAAGTACAGGGTAGAATATGATAGCTGCACTTTGACAAGACAAAGCAAGAGAGGAGCGAAATAAAGGTGGAAAAGAGAAAGAGAAGCAAGAAGATCCTCAGTCCTTAGATCCTGTGACGGTCCTGCTATGTGTATAGTCTGGATCTGGAGCAGCAAGACGAAGAAAAAAAAAGAAGAAAAAGATAAAGAGTGAGTGGGACTGATGTACTTCCTTTTATAGTTTTTCTGGTGCAAGCCTCTTATGTAAAACTGATTTTCATGCCATTTCAGTGCACAGACTCAGCCACATTATTTGCATTTGCGCAGTTAACCCTTCTGAGCTCTCCAGGAAGGGAGTCGGGAGGGTAGGAGTGAGTCTCAAGGTGGAAAAAGAAGCTGGCTCAGCAAAGTGCTGCCCCACCTCTGTGGGACCCTCTCTTCTCATCACAGCTTTCCTGTCTCAAGAGTCAGAATATCTGAGACAAAGTACACCTACATTCTTATGCCTGGTCCTCCACACCCATGCACACAGTGTTGCTTTTATCCAAACGGCAGGCTTCACGTGGATGCCGTAAGTTAACTTGCGCAATGAAACTTTCCCCGAAACAGGCCTGTGGATCACCAACAAAATGTTGTAATCGGGGAGTTTCCTCTTCCTCAGAAGTGATCACAGTGGATTTTAGTTTGGAAATGATGACGTATTTTCACGTTGTGACTCGTGGCCACATTTCCCCATCTACGCAGTACAGACTCAAGCAACAAAGTCCAGATCTCACATTAGGCTTCAGAGAACCTTAGATGCTCCATCTACCTTAGATGTTATCCTCAAGAGATGGGTGTGACATTTAAGAATATAATGATACTGTAGGGTTATTTTGTCATATTGTATGCCCCCTCTGACTTTTTCTTTCAGTCACAGAGATGTTTCAGGAACCAATTTATAAACTCAGTCACAGTTGTTATTACAAAAAGTTATGTTGGGGTCACTTCATTAAAGATTCTGCTGTGCTCCATGGTCACAGAAGATAAATGCTATGTTTTTATTTGTCATTGCTGCCAATGGCCCATGATACTTGATTTTGTCATATAGGGTGTCTAATAACCTGTAACTTATCTCTGATCCAGAAGAATATATGGCGCACCTTATTCTTCTTTTGGGAATTCCATTTAAATAGCGTAGAAAAAAGAAGTTTGAATAGAATTAAAATTTTATTGCCATATAAATGGGATGCAGCCATGGAATATTGCATGTTGGAAGAATTACATATTATTTTGAGTAAGAAAAAAGAAACAACAAAGGATCGCGTGGAAGGAGAAGACATGAGTTAACCTAGCTAGCCACTGGATGGCACAATTGCTTTATTTAACTGTTGCAAAACTGGGTTGTTTTTCCTTCAGATTTAATTGAATAAACAAATCGACCTTGATGCAAGGGGCTTATTTACAGTGTAATAAACCAAACCGGAAAGCCATCATACTCTGTGTAGAAAGTACAGATTATTAATGTGCAATTTAAGATGTTCTGTTAACATCACTGCTTTAATAGATCAATCAATCAAAACAACTCTATGAGCAATTTTCCCAATATTGAGCTTTGCTTTGTGTACTGTTTGTGCTCCAGCGTCATCAAATTCGTGAATTAAAAAAAAAAAAAAAGGTAAAATGGCTGAAAAATGTAAAGTATAAATGTCTGTCAATGAAATTAGGTTTCCTGATCAAAAACTTACTGTTTTAAAAAGAAACTATAATTATTAGGCCTAAACACTGAAATTTTTGAAGTGACCCTAATTTCCCCATTGATCTTTTTGGAACCTCAAAAAGAGGTTATTCTATTTCAAGGCCTGTTTCATAGTGTCAAGTATACTGAAGTTGCTTGATGCTCTTCCTTGCTGACATTCCTTGGATCCACGCCTTTTTTTCCTCCCTGGAGGATAAGTGAGAAGATGACAGTAATTCATAACATTGAAGGCTATGACATACAAATTTTGCCTTCTGTGGGATATGTTCTTATTTACCCAAACAGTATTTCAAGTAAAAACCAATCATGTAAGACTGATATTCAGCCTTGGAAGTATAGTAATAATATACAACAACAGCAGCTGCCTCCTTTTGATAGACTACCGGCAGCTTATTGCTCGTATGGGACCTCTCCTTCCCAATTCCATCTTCAGCAATGATTTTGGCTGGTTTCTCATGAGGAAATATAAACACAGCGAGAACTGCAAAGTGGGTGGGCACCACTGTTTGCCCAAATCAACCACCGGAAAAAAGCTTAAGAACTGCTGATTTAACTCTCGTGGTTTCCTAAAAAACAACAATAAAAAATAAAAGCAGGAGAAAGAGAGATTTGCACGATCACTTAATTTTCAACTGGCCACTTGCCATTCATAACTTCTGAAAGATGAAAGCAGCCTATAGTTCTTAAATGCAGAAATTTCTCTCAGTTTGGTGTTTGGATAAAATGGTATCTGGAGACACAAGATATGGGGACAGTTGTGTTTCTCTATCCTTTCCAAAGGTTGGCTGTTTCTGGCCTGTTGGTACACCAACCTGCCAATAGGCATATGCGTTGTTTCCACCCTTTGTCTGTCGACCAAATAAACAGGGACATGAAGGAGTGTGCTGGGGTTATCAGGGAAAGATGTGGAGATTTCTGGTAGATGGAGAGCCACCAGACTTTATCATATCCACAACTCCTGCTTTGCAAAGTTGTTTTAGGATTTGAAAAGCACAATCGGATATCTAGTTTCAGACACACATCAAGAAAAGAGAGAATAAATAAGTAACGTTACCCTTAAAGGCTGTCAAAGCACAAAGCCACAATGGAAAGGCTGAGAGTAGCTCCAAGGGTTTGCATGTGGAAACTATGGCATGTGGCCAGTCCCAAATCCCAGGGACGCCTCTCTCACAGCAAAGCAAATTCTTTAATAGGCATAATTCAAAACCAGAAGAATAAACAGTATTTGTATGAATAGCTGACCTGCTCATCTGTGGAGGAGGGATCCCCTTGAAGAGGGAAAGGAGTAGTACTCCTGAGACCTAAAACCACTGGATGAAACTGAAAAAAGCATGTACTTAATATTACCAAACACTCCTACACAAAACCAAAGCATGATCATAGAGGAAGAACTCATTTTTCTGTAAGGACAAGTCCTGGCACAGCACCAGTCTGTAGCACACAAGTCAGCTCTCCTATAGAAGGCAAATGAGTTAGGGATCCTAATTCTTTTTCCTCAGACTGTTTAAAATGAGGAAAAGAAGGGGCAAAAAGGAGTGTGTTGCATACATTAACAGAGACTGCACCTGCAAACTTGCGTGGGCACTGCTGCACTGGGCAGAGGGAGAATAAGGCCCTGTTTGCAGGGCCCAAATAATGAACTGGGGTGGGATTTCCCCCTGGGGCTCCTCCTGAGCTGGACCCTGCTGGCTCCAGCCCCACAGGTCTGTTGTACTGCTCTCATAGTTCTCCTGGTTTATAAATAAGCTGCTAGAAAAAGTGTTGAGGAAAGCATGGCAGGTCAGTGAGATCCATTTGTGGGGCTTTGGGATGGGTGGGCCTGAGCGGTTTCTTTGAGGTGGTCGTGTTCCAACATGGCTTCAGAGCAAAATATGACATTTGGAGACACAAACATGCCAGCACTCATGAGCCTTCTATGGATACCATATTTACATCTCACAGAGCTATCATGTGTTCAAGCCTTCACATGACAGATTTACACCCCATGAAAAATATTAACTATCCCAAATACATTGCCCAAAACTTCTGCTTTATAACATATTCAATTCTCAGCTCACAGTCATATTCCTTTCCTTAGGTTGCAGTAGGACACCTGTGGGCACTTCTTTTGTGTGCTCATGGCTGTGAAAATTACATTCAACTGTTACTTTTTCAACACATAACTGACAATTAAAGAATATCAAGCTATTAAAATATTAAGACAGATACATCTCAGCCTAACATTACACTAAATGCCATTTATAAAACTGGAGTTCTGCCACAGTGAATCAGATCTCAAAGCTATGTGCTGTAAAATGATAGTTGTAACCAAATATAAGTTTTATTTCACACAAAGGGATCTCTTGCTGTTTGTGGGTTGCAACATCAGTGAAGTTCTATGGACTCTGTTCTCTTGATGATTGCTTTAATTTCTTCTATAAGAAGTAAACAATGAAGGTACAGAATGGAAGATTTTTTACACAAAGCTTTTATTTCAGTGATACCAAAAAAATGCCAGTTTTGCTTAAGGTCCAATAACTCTATGTATTAGACCTAGTAACTTAGACCTAATAACTTAAGTCCAAATAACTCTATGTATTAAGTCTGTTCAAAGTGGGATAAAGGCAATATCATCCCACCTCCATGTGGGATCTTATCTTCTGGGATCTTAAACTTCCCCATATTCATTAAAAGAAGGAAGCATCATGGACTGCAGCCATGTGGTTTGTCATCACCATGACCTACCTTCTGACAAAGATATGTGCCATTGGTCACCTCTCAGTCTCACCCTTGCAGACTCTGCCCAAGGAATCATATACTGACCCCATTACCAGGAGTACTTGCAAAGAGGCCAAAAGAGCAGCAGTTTTAGGTTGAGCTTGGTGACTGTGTTGTTTCAGGTCAGCCCTTGGAAGACAGTCACCTCTGGGCAAGTGGGCACTGGCTTTTCTGTCACTGTTCCACTGGAGGCAGAATAGTTGGACAGTAAGTTACTAAGAGTAAATTTTAACTTAGAGTCTGTAAATGCGCTTCAGGATCTTCTATGCTGAAAATGTTGCAGTTGTGAACAAGGTGCTATTCTACTGTAGCCCAGCTTCTGTGCTGCCAGGCAGATGCACTTGCCTGTTGGGCATGAGGGAAGTGCTGAGATGCCAGACGGTGGGATACAGCACCTCTGCCCTCTCCCCCGTGCTTACCAGTGTGCCTTGTGAGGGACCACATAAGTAAATCACAGAGTGTGTGAGTGTAATCTCATGCCCTCCTCTCTTGGGTATCTGTCCCTGCTCTCAAAGGCAATTCAGAGCTGATTTCATACCCACTGCAAATACGGTGGTGGGCAGATAAGGCCAGGACTAGTTCAGAACAGCTATAAAGTTTTTATAGTTATATATGGATAATTCTGCATAATCACTTACACACTCCTAGAAAAAGGGCAGAGATGGCAGCTGTGTCTATTATATAATATTTCATTTTGCTAGCTCTGTGGATGCAGTCTGTACCTGACCTTGGATGCTGCTGTTGGAACAGATGTTGTGGACACGTGAGGCTTTCCTTGAAATTTTGTGGACATGGATGATATTACCCTGGTGTAATGGACAAACTTCAGCTTAATGTGGGAAAGGGAAGATTGTGAAAAGGAACGTTTTCCATAGGAAATATGAGAATGGACTATATAAGGAACATTTGGCACTTCTCTGGTATGTCATATATATTCCACAAGCTTTTCAAACCCAACTCATGAGTGGGAAGAAAGCATGAATTACAGAACAATTGCATAATATTTGGTCTAATATTTTTGCATGACACTTTTGGCCTGAAGCAATCTTGTGAATTTATATTTCAGATTACCCATGGTCTTTCTGAAGAAATCTAATTAAATGTCAAAGATGTTCCCACTAAATTGAGTTCCCACTAAATTGAGTTCCCACTAAATTCCCAATAACTTCAGCAACAGGAATGACATTGGAACCTTTGGAAAGGAAAAAGATGATTATTGCAAGAAAAAAATGTAGGAAAAACATGCTTTTAGAAGGCTATTGACCATGGGCCAAGCTATGCCCTCAGCTATGTGCATGCTATTCCCACTGAAGCTAAAGGGATTTGTGTATGCCCTGGAGCAGACTATGGTTCTTTGCTTCAGATGGTAAATATCTTCCATGGCCAGAAAAGGAATACACATTCAAAGTCAATGTATGCTGTAAATGTCATGGAATTGAGTTTCTTTATATAGCTATTTCTTCAATGAAGAGCATGTGTCTGCTTTGTAAAGGAGTGTGATGATTACAGCTTTTCCTTCCAAGCAGATCCTTAGTAAACACTGTCGTGAGCTGTATCACTGACCACCTGCATACAGAAAGCCTCTGGAAGACAATGTGGGTAACACAGAGGGGAACAATGACATGTGCTTAGGCGTTTAATCAGGCTCCACATATCTCACAGGCTCACAGACCTATTCAGATTGCAATGGAACTTGAGAGGTCTCTAGTCCAATCTCCTGTTCAAAGGAGAACAATGCTGCATTGGAAAAAATTGCTCAAGACATTGTCCAGCTGGATTTAAAATACACTGAAGAACAGAGATCCCAGAGCTTCTCTGAGCAATCTCTTAGAATGTTTAATTACCCTCAGAATGAACATTTTTCTGAATATCCCATCTCAAACTCCCATTTCAACCCATGTCCATTATCTTACCAAGAATCTTGGTGAAGAGGCTGATTCCGTTGTCTTGATAATCTACCAGTTGCCCCCAGGCACTGGCAGGCTGCTCTTTGGTGCCCTAGAGCCACCTCTTATTGAGGCTGAATAAGTCCATATCCCTTGGCCTCTTCTCACTGGGCAAGTGCTACAACCCTGACCATCTCAGTATCCTTTTGCTGAACTTGCTCAAGGTCCTCAATGCCTGTCTTGTTCTGGGACCCAAAGTGGATGCAGTATCTAGGTGTGATACTAATGAGTGCTAAGTAAAATGGGGACAATTTCTTCCGTCATTTCACTTGTTCTGCTTTCATAAATACAACCCAAGATGGTGCTGTTGGTGTGCTATGATGCCAGGACACTCTGCTGTTACACATTTCAGCTTGGTACCACCAGGATTCACAGGTCCTTCCCGGCAGAGTTGCCCTCCCAATAGGCAAACCCGGGTCTAGGCTGGTGCAATGGGTTAGTCTGGCATTTGCTCCTGCTGAGTGCCACAAGGCTCCTGTCAGCCCCTTCTTTCAGCCCGTCAAGGTAAATACCTTTAACTAAATACACAACCCATGTGGAAAATCAGTAGCGATTCATACTGTGGAAAATACCTTAAAAGGTTTCCCTCATGATGACTCTTACTTTCAGATTGATCCCGGTAGTCTTTTCTTGTTTTTAATTTTCCACTTCTTTGTTGAATTTGTGATTCAACAAATGTAGGAGTACATTTGGGACTGTGCTGTGCCAAAAATTGGAGGAATCTCTGCCAAAATTTTGAAGCTCAAGACTTTAGTCTTTGAACAAAACCTAGGAGTGAAATGGTGATTTACCACCCCCTGTCCCAAGAGAGTATTTTTAAGATTATAGTCACTATAGTAGAGGACATGATAGTCCTTATTTTAACTTTTTTCAGATGCACACTTGTTTCTGCCTCATTTTAACTGTTTTTTAAGAAACAATACTTTCCAATTGCCATTGTTGTATCTAATGAAAAAAATCAGCTTCTAATTCACAGTTTTATCTAATTAAAAATTCAGCTTATAATTCAGGGAGACTTGCTTACCAAATGATCTAGTTATCAGATGCTATCATTTATAGCAGGACTGTTTAGGGCCCATATATAACATTTTCATCTTCTTTGTGTCTTGCACAGGACACCAAGGTTCACACCCTGTGCCTGAGAGCATTTTCTTAACTCTTTGTGAGCTCAGACAGGCTTGGTGTTGTGACCCCTTCCCTGGGGAGCCTGTTCCAGTGCCCAACCACCCTCTGGGTGAAAGACCTTTTCCTGACATCCAGCCTAAACCTCCCTGACACAACTTCAGGCTATTTCTTCGAGTCCTGTCACTGGTCACCACAGAGAAGAGATCAGTACCTGCTCCTTCTCTTTCCCACATGAAGTTTAAACTGCAAAGTGGTTTCCCCTCGGTCTCCTCAAGGCTGAAAAGACCAAATGACCTCAACTGCTTCTCATATGGCTTCTCCTCCAGAAACTTCATCATCCTTGTGGCCCTCCTTTGGACACTCTAACAGCTTCATGGCCTTATTATATTGTGGTACCCAAAACTGCCCCCAGCACTCGAGGTGAGGTCCCCCCAGTGCAGAGGAGAGCGGGACAATCCCCTCCCTTGTCAAACTGGTGATGCTGTGCCTGATGCACCCCAGGACATGTGTGGCCCTCCTGGCTGCCAGGGCACTATGAGAGGTTAATGAAAAAGGAGCAGCTGACTTCTTTGGGAACTGATGTTGTAGCTGTTCAAAAAGGCAAAAAGAAGAAAGAACACTAGAAGTATCTTTCCTGCAGGGACGAGAGGGAGACTCATGTAAGTATTTCCCCTGTGGAAAAGCCAGCGTATTTGTGTATGGATATCAGAGTCAGAGAGCTGGCCCAGAGGGAAGCAGGCTAATGGAGACATTCATTGAGGACACATGGCAATTGCTGAACATTTTGTCTTAAAAAAACCTGTTCTGCTGAGACTTAGGCTGGCGGATGAGATAACCAGGAATGTCATACTGGCAAGTGAAAGGAAACATGACTCCACTAATAGGTTTCTCTTAACTGGATTATATGTGCCCTCTCTTAAAGCAAAAGCCCTTCTGGAATTAGGATGTCCAGCAGGAAGGGGAGTAAAATGCTCTGATACAGCACAAAGTGCCGACATATTTACAATTTGCCTACTAAGTGCAAAGCTGGTTAACTGCAGAGGCAGTGGGTTGCAGTGGGTAGTATTTAGGTAACCATTAATCACATATGGAAGAGAGAAGGTAGGGAATTCTAGAGGGAAATATTTTTATGCTGAAAAAAAAAGCTGGAGATCAGGACTTTGGTGGGAACTTTCTATGAAGCCTTTACTGTAGCCTGTGCAGAACAGAAGACAGAAACAGAAAGGCAGAGCTCTAATACTGGAGGAGGGTATCTGGTAGAGATTTCTGCTTCACCGGGAATGATGCTATGCACAGAAAAAGCAGAAGCTATGAAGGAGAGAGAAAAAGAGAGAGAGAGAGGGTGAGGGAGTGAGACAGAGATTCTTCTTGAGCCAAACTTCTAGCACTTGTATGTAAGAAAGCTGTGAGGAGGAATCATCTTTCCTTCACTCAATGGTTTCAGATCTAAACAGGAAAGTATGGTATAATTCAGTATTAGACCTCTGTTAAGGAGAAAGAAGACATGAACATTCTGTGTCAAATGAAGTCATTAAAAAGTTCAGAAGCATTATAAAATAAAAAGGAAAAAGAAATACCAGTATGTCCCTGGTAAACAGGTGGGCTGTGTACATTCTGAATTTTGAAAACAGCTCTACTCCTTCATCCTTAATGAAGGAAAGGAGAATGTCAGTGATAGGAGAGGATCTGAAACGTGCTGCAAAGATGATCAAGGATAAGGACAGGCTTTGGTATAAATGACTCTGTATGCTTGGACTTCACAGCCTGGGAAAGGTGACCTGGGGTTGCACAACAAGTTTTGCAGAAAAGGGTGGTTGGGATTCAATGTCCACTCTGTTTGCTTGGTTGCCCATAGCTCCTGAATTCCAAGTGCTGCATTAAAAACCAGAGGAAGCTCTTCTTCATGCAGCAGTTCCAGATTTGGTGGCTGAGTTTTTTTGTTTTTAATTTTTTTTTAAGTGAGCTAAATGGCACATACCTGTGAAAGTGGGGGTTATTGACTTACCAGAGTAATTAGATGTAGGAAATTCCCCATGCTGAAAAATGACATGAGGCTAGAGGACCTCATGGAAGCAATATTCAGTTGGAGTGTGCTTATACTTCCCATGGCAGCTTGTCTCCACTGCTGGAGACAGATACACCATGCTAGGTGGACTCCAGGTCTGAAAAAAACTGACTGTTCTCATGGGGTACTGATAGAAAAAGTAAGGGCTCTTGTTGGAACATGGTTCTGGGGCTGTGAGAGCACTGTGCTGGCTTGAAGGCAAAACCAGCGAGAGACTCCAAGTCAGAAAAAACAATTTAATAGGAGAGGAAAAAAAAAAAGTAAAATAAAATAAAACACATGCAATGGTACAAAAGATCACTGACAGAGTCAGAATACAACCTGAAACCGTGGTGGTGGCAGTCCAGATGAAGTGGTCTTGTTGAAGCAGTGTTCTTGCAGAAAGGTCTGGTAGCTCTTGTCCTCTGGGAATCCAGTGGGTAAGGCTGCCTGTGCTGTCCCAAGGCCCCGATTATATCCAGGTGGGAATGCTTGGCTCCTCCCCCTGGGCGGAGCATCTCACAATGGACTGATATCATTTTATCAGTTTTGCAATGGGTCCTTGATTGCCTATTAAACAGAGATAGCTCCTGGGGAGAGTTATCTATGAGTCATGCAGGACGGTATTGATGGGCCATTAACAGAAGATAGTCTGGAGGGAGGGGGCACGGGAAACAGTGGTGCACAACAACATTTCATGTAGATGGTGATAGAATACATACTTTGGGCACATTTTACATTGTAACCTAGGACATAATCCACCCCTTATTCTATGACCATCTACATTATACCTAAATTAATACATTCTTACAGCTAGATAGATAAATATACACATATACAGAATGAAACCCTACACTCAGTTCTCACTTAAAATTAGGTCTCCCTGTGGTACACAACGGGTTTCCCCATCTTTCTGCATTACCCACCAAGTGGAACCAGGTCCTTGAGCAAAAACAATCCCACGGATGGGTCTGCCTTTGCTTGATGTGGGATTAATCCAAACAGTTTTTCCTAAGATGCCTTTCATGTGTACCACAGGGACTTTATCTCCATCCACTGTGTGCAAGGGTTCAGACTGGGCAGGACCAGCTCGATTGATTGACCCTCGAGTGTTGACCATCCAGGTGGCCTTTGCTAAGTTCAGTTCCCAATTTTTGAAAGTCCCCCCACCAAGCGCCTTCAGGGTAGTCTTAAGTAACCCATTGCACCGTTCAACTTTCCCGGCAGCTGGTGCATGATAAGGGATGTGATATATCCATTCAATGCCATGTTCTCTAGCCCAGGTGTTTATAAGGCCGTTCTTGAAATGGGTCCCATTGTCTGACTCGATTCTCTCAGGAGTGCCATGTCTCCACAAGACCTGCTTTTCAAGGCCTAAGATAGTATTCCGAGCAGTAGCATGAGGTACAGGGTAGGTCTCCAACCATCCAGTGGTGGCTTCCACCATAGTTAGCACATAGCGCTTGCCTTGGCGGGTTTGGGGAAGGGTGATGTAGTCAATCTGCCAGGCCTCCCCATACCTGTACTTCAACCATCGTCCACTGTACCACAGAGGCTTTACCCGCTTGGCCTGTTTGATTGCAGCGCAGGTCTCACAGTTGTGGATGACCTGTGAGATGTTGTCCATAGTAAGGTCCACCCCTCGGTCACGGGCCCATCGGTATGTTGCATCTCTCCCCTGATGACCAGACGCATCATGGGCCCAACGGGCTAAGAATACTTCTCCCTTGTGTTGCCAGTCTAGATCCACCTGTGATACTTTCACCTTGGCGGCTTTGTCCACCTGCTCGTTGTTGTGATGCTCTTCATTAGCCTGACTCTTGGACACATGTGCGTCCACGTGTCGAACCTTAACGGTCAGCTTCTCTACTCGGGCGGCGATGTCTTGCCAAATCTCAGCAGCCCAGATGGGTTTCCCTCTGCGCTGCCAATTGGCCTTTTTCCAGCGGTTCAGCCATCCCCACAGAGCATTAGCTACCATCCACGAGTCGGTGTAGAGATAGAGTCTTGGCCACTTCTCTCGTTCGGCAATATCTAAAGCTAACTGGATGGCTTTAAGTTCTGCAATTTGACTTGATCCACCTTGTCCTTCAGTAGCTTGTGCAACTCGTCGTGTGGGGCTCCATACTGCAGCCTTCCATTTCCGGTTAGCGCCTACAATTCGGCAGGAACCGTCAGTGAAAAGGGCATATTGTCTTTCAGTCTCCGGTAGCTCGTTATATGGTGGGGCTTCCTCGGCACGTGTCACTTGTTCTTCCTCTTCTTCAAAAGATAATCCAAAAGTCTCACCTTCAGGCCAGTTAGTTATAATTTCCAGAATCCCAGGGCGATTCGGGTTTCCAATACGGGCGCGCTGTGTGATGAGGGCAATCCATTTGCTCCATGTGGTGTCAGTGGCATGATGCGTGGAAGGAACCTTTCCCTTGAACATCCATCCCAGCACTGGTAGTCGAGGTGCCAAAAGCAGCTGCGTTTCAGTGCCAATTACTTCTGAGGCAGCTTGAAGTCCTTCATAGGCGGCTAAGATTTCCTTCTCTGTGGGAGTGTAGTTGGCTTCAGATCCTCTGTAGCTTCGGCTCCAGAATCCCAGTGGTCGGCCCCGAGTCTCCCCAGGCACCTTCTGCCAAAGACTCCAAGACAGGCCATTGTTCCCGGCTGCTGAGTAGAGCACGTTCTTCACCTCTGGTCCCGTCCTCACTGGGCCAAGGGCTACCGCATGAGCGATCTCCTGCTTGATCTGGGCAAAGGCTTGCTGCTGTTCAGGGCCCCAGTGGAAATCGTTCTTCTTGCGGGTGACCAGGTAGAGAGGGCTCACAATCTGGCTGTACTCAGGAATGTGCATCCTCCAGAAACCTATGGCGCCTAGGAAAGCTTGTGTCTCCTTCTTGCTGGTCGGTGGGGACATGGCGATGATCTTATTGATGACCTCAGTGGGAATCTGCCGCCGTCCATCTTGCCACTTTACTCCCAGGAACTGGATTTCTTGGGCCGGTCCCTTCACTTTACTTCGCTTAATGGCAAAACCAGCTTTCAGCAGAATCTGGATGATCTTTTCTCCTTTCTCAAAGACTTCCCCTGCTGTGTTCCCCCATACAATGATGTCATCAATGTACTGTAAATGTTCAGGAGCCTCACCTTTTTCCAGTGCAGTCTGGATCAGTCCATGGCAGATGGTGGGGCTGTGTTTCCACCCCTGGGGCAGTCGGTTCCAGGTGTACTGTACGCCCTTCCAGGTGAAGGCAAACTGGGCCCTGCACTCTGCTGCCAAAGGAATGGAGAAGAAGGCATTGGCAATATCAATGGTCGCATACCACTTTGCTGCCTTGGACTCTAGCTCGTACTGAAGCTCTAACATGTCTGGCACAGCAGCACTTAGTGGTGGGGTGACTTCATTCAGAGCACGGTAATCCACAGTCAGTCTCCATTCTCCACTGGACTTACGCACTGGCCATATAGGGCTGTTGAAAGGTGAACGAGCCTTGCTGACCACCCCTTGGCTCTCCAGTTTCCGAATCATCTCATGGATAGGAGTCACAGAGTCTCTGTCGGTGCGGTATTGCCGTCGGTGTACTGTTGTTGTGGCGATTGGTACCTGTTGTTCTTCAACTCTTAGTAGTCCCACAGCACAGGAGTCATCTGAGAGACCAGGCAAGGTACTCAGTTGTCTGATGTCTTCTGTCTCTACAGCAGCTATCCCAAAAGCCCAGCGATATCCTTTTGGATCTTTGAAGTATCCATTTCTGAGGTAGTCTATGCCAAGGATGCATGGGGCCTCTGGGCCAGTCACGATGGGGTGTTTTTGCCACCCATTCCCGGTTAAACTCACTTCGGCCTCCAATACAGTCAGCTGCTGGGACCCTCCTGTCACTCCAGAAATAGAAATGGATTCTGTTCCTACATACCTTGATGGCATCAGGGTACATTGGGCACCAGTGTCAACCAAAGCCGTATATTTTTGTGGGTCAGATGTGCCAGGCCATCGGATCCACACAGTCCAATAGATCCGATTGTCCCTTTCCTCTACCTGGCTAGAGGCAGGGCCCCCCTATTCCTGGTCATGGTACACGTTGCTTTCTTCCTGTAAATATGTTCTTGAGGTCCCTTCAAGTGGATCAGTCATATCATTCTTCTTATACTGTCTGGGGTTCTGTGCCTTTGAGACTGGAGCAGTGTTGGCTCTAGATGAGCTCTTCATGGTAGGTGTCTCTCTCTTCAGTTCACGTACCCGGGCTGCTAAGGAGGAGGTGGGTTTTCCATCCCAATTCCTCATGTCTTCTCCATGTTCCCGAAGAAAAGACCAGAGGTTACCCCGTGGAGTGTATCCTCTCTCCCTGGCTGGTGGGTACCTGCTCCTAATGGCAGAGACTCTTGTTGGTTCTGGCGAGATGTGGTAAATTTCTTCCTTAAGTTCCTTTTTTAGTTTCTGATGGCCCTCTTCAATCAAGCTCCGGACTTGCTCAGCCAGCCTTGTTTCCACGGATGAGACATGGGTACGAAATGGGGCGGTGACAGTATCCTCGTAAATTCTTAGTTTATTGACCAAGACGCCCACCTTGTCCTCACCTTCCCTCCATTGCAGCGTTGCCAGGTAACGGGAGTACATCTCTGGTCCAAGCCGTGCAAATCTCAACCACATCTGCGATGTGCACTGGACATCATCTGGGCTTTTAGGAAATCTCTCGTCTTCTGAGAAAATGATCTCTAGCACAGCCAATTCCCTCAGGCATCGGGTACCTTGTTCCATTGTGCTCCATTTTCCTTGGTGCACCTGGAGGTCTTCTTTACAAAGGTATCTGTCCCTCACACTTGTTAGCAGTCGCCGCCAGAGGCTGAGAGTTTGTTGGGTTCTCCCGATCCCCTGGTCAATGACCACATCCCGAGACAGCGATCCCAGTTGCCTGGCCTCACTTCCATCCAGAATGGTGTCATTGGCTGCAGCGTCCCAGATGCGGAGCAGCCAGGTCAGGATGGACTCGTTTGTCTGGCGGGTGAATTCCCTCCGCAGGTCACGCAGTTCACCCAGGGATAGAGAGCGGGTGATGATCTCTGGCTCTGTCTCTTCTGCTGAGTGTGAAGGTCCTGCCACATCCTCATCAGTCATTATGCGGACTGATTTGCTCTTTGATTTCTTCTTCTGAACAGGGGCAACTGCCACTGGTTTAGGTTGTTCTGCTTCGGTGACAGTTTGTGTGGAGATGCTGATGGCACCTTTGGTTTCTTTCTCCTCTGTGACAGCTTGTGTAGACACTGACACTGTTGCTTTGTTTTTGGTTCCTTTCTTCTCTGTGATGGTCTGAGTAGATGCAGAAACTGTTGCTTTGTTTTTGGTTCTTTTCTCTTCTGTGATGGTCTGAGTAGATGCAGAAACTGTTGCCTTGTTTTTGGTTCTTTTCTCTTCTGTGACAGTCTGCATAGATGCGGTTCCTGTTTCCTCTACGACAGTTTGTGTAGACACGGATGCCGTTGTTTTGCATTTGTTTCTTTTTCCCTCCTCCTCAAGGAGACGCTGCACCACCCCATGTAGTGTTTGATTTCTAAACATGGTGAGCATGGTGCAGGCCGTGCAGAGAAGGCAAAGCAGAACTAACAACAATGTTATGCTGTCCTTGGCACCTAGAGAGAACTCAATACTTTTGAAAACTGCTGTGCCATACCTAAAAGACTGGAAAAAATCATTCTTTACCCCTCCCCACAGGGGCTGGGTGTGATTATTGAGAGCCCAGATGTAGCATTCTGGACCAGGACAAGAACACAAAATAGAGTATATATTCCGAATGATGCTCATTGCCTCAGAGGTTATCATACAATAAACATAATAGACCAATACAGCAATTCTGGTACCATACCCTGGTCTACACATGAGCATTAAGACCGGCAAATACTGCCCCATGTGCGGGAAAATGTAGAGAGCTAGGTATAAGATATATGAAAGCATGTTGAGCATCATAGCGGACAGCTGTTTCTTTTTTCCTCACTACAAAATTGTAATTCTGACTTCTCTCAGTACCTCCTGCCCCACGTTGGGCGCCAAAATATATGTGCTGGCTTGAAGGCAAAACCAGCGAGAGACTCCAAGTCAGAAAAAACAATTTAATAGGAGAGGAAAAAAAAAAAAGTAAAATAAAATAAAACACATGCAATGGTACAAAAGATCACTGACAGAGTCAGAATACAACCTGAAACCGTGGTGGTGGCAGTCCAGATGAAGTGGTCTTGTTGAAGCAGTGTTCTTGCAGAAAGGTCTGGTAGCTCTTGTCCTCTGGGAATCCAGTGGGTAAGGCTGCCTGTGCTGTCCCAAGGCCCCGATTATATCCAGGTGGGAATGCTTGGCTCCTCCCCCTGGGCGGAGCATCTCACAATGGACTGATATCATTTTATCAGTTTTGCAATGGGTCCTTGATTGCCTATTAAACAGAGATAGCTCCTGGGGAGAGTTATCTATGAGTCATGCAGGACGGTATTGATGGGCCATTAACAGAAGATAGTCTGGAGGGAGGGGGCACGGGAAACAGTGGTGCACAACAACATTTCATGTAGATGGTGATAGAATACATACTTTGGGCACATTTTACATTGTAACCTAGGACAGCACTTGTCACTTCCATATCGCTACGGTAAGGAGGACACAACATTTGCCTTCCTTGTGAATACTGTAAATTAAATCCTATTTTAATGACCTCTAGGGAGGCACCAGAGGGAAATAAAGTATCTAAAAATATTATTCCAAGGGAGATCTCAAGAATACTTGGAAAACAAACAAACAAAAAATGCTCTTCAAGAAAGTCCCTCACATCATAATTCTTAGAATTAGCAAAATTTCAGATATGTTATACTGCTGACTTCAGGGCAGCTGTGTATAAATTGACTATACATTTTATATCCAGTAAAACTTCAATAGCCCAGGAGTTGTAATCATATAAAAATTACAATACTGTCCTCTTTGCCAAAGCTTGCTCAAAAATAGCAATTCCCTTATCTCACTAGTTCAAAGGACAGTTGCAGACATTGCTGGCAAACACTTTCATTGACCTAAGGAAGAAGCAGGAACTAAGCACTGACCAAGTAAGGGAGTAAAATTTGGCAAGGTAAAACGCCTTGAATTCCATAGGAATTAGGGCATCAAATGTATCAAATCACTCAAATAATAGCAATTAGAGTGGGTAATACATTTTCTTTTGAAACATTTCAAGTGATGCTGACAGACATTTGTCAAATTTTCCTTCCTAACTAAAAAAAAAAAAAAAAAAAAAAAAAAAAAAAAAAAAAAAAAAAAAAAAGAAGGGAAAAAATGTAACTGAGTACAATAACACACTTGACAAAAAACCCCAGGTAATTAGACAAGCAAAGTTCTTGGTTAGTACAGGAAATTACAGTAAATTATGCATTGCATTATGTTCAGATAGTTTAAAGCCAAACTACTTTTTTGTTGTTGTTGGATTTTTTGTGGATAAAAAAATAGAAAATGTAAGAATACTCTACAATATTTGCTAGCAGAAATTCTTTGTGATCCAAGAGAGAACATCAGCTAAGATGATAAATAAAGCTTCTTATATTTTGGATTACCAAACAAGTTCTGTAAAAGGTTGTGTTTTTTTTTTTTTTAAAGAAGGACTATAACATATTACATTAACATTCCTAAATTGCTATATATCTGATATCAAAGGGGATCTTATGGACTTGATATTTAAAGATGCTCAGCATGTTCACTTCTAACACGGTCTTCAGCTGAACCACAAGGGCACAGCAATTTCACAGAAGTGAACCTTGGACAAAATTGTTGAAACCAGAGTTTGTTTGGTTTTGGGTCTGGAAATTAATCTACTTGGTTTTCATTTTAGACAGCATGAAACATTTTCAGTCTGTCACACAATAATAAATCTTCCTTCCAAGAATGACACTTTTTGGATTTGCAAAATGATCTGACACATTATCTTTTCTTTCTTTGGGCCAAATGATTCTTTTTAAAAAAGTCAAAGGCATTAAGAAAAAAACTGCTTTCAAAGGCATGAGATAAAAATTGGCTAAGTAAACATTCATTTATTTTTTTTTGAAATTATGATTAGGATCTATTTGTTAACAAAAAAATCCCTGACTAAGGTGCTGTGTCTGTCTTCTATGTTTTAGATTTAATGTGCTAGGCAGAAGCCAAAAGGGATAAAAGCACAAAGAATAAATAAGGACACCAGGGTACACTTCAAATCACAGTTTCAACATGATAACAGCCTAGCCTTTAACAGAAACAGGAATTTTAAAAGGAAGATCCTACTATGCATAAGAAATTAGGGGAGGAATCCCATTCAAAGAATATACAAAAAAGGTGTGTGAGACTATGTCTGCATACAGACTGACAGGCTGCTTAGCAATCAGAGATGGACTTCTTGATGCTGAGGAAAAGTTAATTTGGACGGAATACACAGACACGCATGCACATAAACACACACACACAAAGTTATACAGAAAGAAATATTTACAAGTGAAAAAAATTGTCATCAGAATGGGGATATTAGAGCCCCAACTTCTTAACTCTGGAAAGGAACAGGGGAATGGCAGTGCACCTGAACAAGTTCAGAGATGCTCTGTTTAGCTTTGCACTACAGATTTTAACTTGCTCTTTTCTGCCCCAAAGTAAAAAATCTTTCCTTATCAGATGTTTCCTGATGAAGCCCTCTGATCCTGTGTCTGCAATTTCCAAAGAATACACAGGCAGAGCTCAATTTAGATATATACATAGGGAGATGCACATGAAGAGGAGAAAAGAAGCTGAGAAAGACAGGAAGTATTTATTTTAGCTGTAGTGGCTTTTTGTTGTGGTGGGTTTTTTTATTTTTTTTTATTATTTTTTTTTTTTATTTATTTCCCCACAAGAGCCTGGGTGCAGCTGCAACATTATTCAAGGAAAGAAGCCAGTCGTAAACACTCCTGAAGACAAGGACAATCTAGAGAACACCATGATTAAGTTGTATAAGTCTTCAAAGTTCCTGCTTTGTCTAGAGCAGAGTAAAGCAAAAGTATGTCTAAAAATTTTGTGAAAAACCTGTCCACTGTCATGTCTCCAGTCTCCACAGCAGGGCACACATCTTACAGCCTCAGTGATGCTTTCAGAATGCCTGTGGTAAGGCTATGGTCAAAGCCCCAAAAGTCAGAAGGGGGTTTGTGGGAAAGGCTTCTCCTGTGAGCAGTTTTGAGAGCAGAGGGACGCCACTCAGAAACAGGTCCTGAGCTCTCCAGTTTGCTCAGGCATAAACAAGAGGCTTAGGATGAGGCTTAGAGCCCCAAAAGGGGGACTTGGCAAGCTGCAGAGCTGAAAGAAACACATCACATATATTGACTTCAATAAGCATGTGCAACATAACTTGGCATTATTATGCTTTTGTGGTTAATAATTTAGTTTTATCTGCTTGCATACACATCATCTTTATTAAACAGTAACTGTACTTCATGAATCATGCAGTTCAAGGCCAAGAAAATAATCAGAGACTATGCTATGCTCTGTGCTGAGGAGATAGAATGGTTTGCAAAAAATAAGGAAAACTCTGCTTTCTGCCACCCACCACAGTTTCCCTGGAATGAGGAACCAGATGATAATGTTGGGGCCTCTTGAGTACTAATAAATCAGACTGGCAACCTATGTCTACTTTATATGAATTCTATACAGTCCAACCCAACTTGGACCCCTTCAAGGCTCCCAAGAAGAAGATTGAGCAGCCAGAAGAACTGACCTGTGTTCTAATCACAGCTTCAGACCACTTCAGTTTCTGTAAAACTAGATTTTTATTTACTTTTTACATTAAACTACTTGGTTTTAAACCAAGCAGGAATGCATTTCCAAGGTTCTTGTCTTTGTTGCAGACCTGAAAGCAAAGGAAACCACCCACCTGTCAGATTAACTCCTTACTAGTCAAAATTGTTAACTAGTTAACAAAGTTTTTATTCTTAATTCTAATCATCATCTTCTGGTTGTCATCAGGAATATTCAGATACTCACTCAAACCAACTCTCCCTAATGCCATTCTCTCTGAATATTGGATCAAATTCTGCTGCTACCACAAAAGGAATAATGCAGGCAGAGAAATTCTGTAATAGCATACACCTACATGACTAGTGTCAAAAAAGTGGCTGAAATCAGGACCTCTTTCCTGCTTTTGCTTTAGAGGCTGTAATTTAGGTTTATTTTTTCTTTGGAGAGTCTGGGCAGCAAGCCTTTATTTACAACAAAATAGCAGTTGTGTTGTGTTAGAGACACATTTTGGTCCTCTCCTACTCTGGCTGACAACTGCGTGTATATGGGTAAAAACTGGCTAAATACAATGCCAGTGTCAAAAACCCTGTCAATTACCCCGATATTTAAAGGTATATAGACATGAATTAGTCACTGGATTACAGAACATAATAGGAAAGAAGAGAGAAAGAAAGATTTTATACAGAGCACTTACCATCATTTCACAACATACAGGATATGCAACACCACTTGGTGCCAGGATCACTGGCTATGGGAAATTTAGGTGTTAAAATCTCAGCTGCATGAGTACTGCCAAATGACAAAATGGAGGCCCGTAGCTCTGGCTCAGGTTATACGCTTGAATTCTACGTCTGAAGTTCAGATCTAGGTTTATGTTTACTCTGAGTAATGATAACATTAATGTTTCCTCAATAAAAAGCTTTCAAGGGAAATGTGTATTTCTGTTTATAGAACTAGTTGCTTCTGCTTGCTCTGGGTGTCAGTGAAGGTTGATTATGGCATCTGTGAAAGGAAATTTCTCAGACATAGTCTCACCATGCATAAATTAAGATGATGTCCCTTGCTTTGATAAAAGAAACAAAAAAGATTTACAGATTTTCCCTGTGATATTTACTTTTTTTTCTTTCCAGTTTTGACTTTTTCTTAGCGTTTCTCTTTTATTGTTAAGTCCTGGACATTAAGTTACATGATGATTGAGAACATATCAGTTGTAACTCGACTCTAGCCCTCTCACTCCTAAAGCAAAAACTGGATCATGTTAGCAGCATGGACGAATAGTTTTACCAGTGATGTCTGGCACGTGTCTTAGTGCCACAGATGTCTCTTACTGAGGCATCACGGCAAATTTTGAATGCCCTTATAAAGGGCATATCTAAAGTCCTTTTCGAGAGCAATTTTGTGCCACTGTGCAAAGCAAATCCTGTGACAGATTCTTCACAAGGACAGAATGTGTTACCTTCCTCACCAGTGACATGTTTTCACCAGTACTTGTGAAGTGACACAAGTGTGCAGTGACTGGCTTAGATAAAGCATCTGCAGAGATTTACCCATTCCCAGAAATCCAGCTCCTCTACCACCCAACAGAGCAAGGGAGAAGAGAGGCTATCACAACCACTTATCAGTCTAGAGACTGTATTTACACAGGAAGTAGCTTCTTGTCGTCTACAAAGTACTAGCACCTCCTGGTGCATTCAGCTTTCAGATGGCTTGGGCAAGGTAAACCAGCTGCACCTCCAAACTGATAAAGAGTGTTTTGTTCCTTCCTGTCTTCTCAAAGTTCATGCCAAATGTGCATCTACCCGTTTGCCTACATCTGACAAACAAGGTATTCTTTGTATTTTATCTCTCTGGATTGTTCAATTTTCAATTTTCAAATAACCACAACCATATTCTTCCCTTTGCAGATATTGCTGCACCTCAGTAAATGTGCTTTACACTTTTAAAAGGAGGTGAACATCTCTTCCTTGTGACAGACATATTTAATATTAAAAATATGAAAAATCCATATGGATTAAATATTGATTTTATTTTTTAGAGAGCAAGTACAATGATGTTGCATTAAAATAATGCTATGTCATAGTTGTTACAGCTCTGATAGAAAAATAAACATCTCAATATGCTACAGTGTAACTCATTAATAAATATCACAATAGAAGTTAGTAGTCAACTGAAATTAATAAAACAGCTATAAAAGTATACTATTTTAAATAATAAAACATTCAGTATATTTCCAGATGAACAAAAGTAGTGATTTAAAAGTATCATTTAAAATGTCAAATGAGCAGTAAGAAGTTATCAAATTTAAAACCTCTTCCCTTACTAACATTCTCTATGCATAAAATCTAGAGACACATTATTTATCTCTCTATATTTCTTTTTTACAAAAGGTAGTATATGTTAAATAGAAAGTTTAAAACTGTAGTATTATTAATAGCTGTCACACAATCGCTAAGAAAGACACTTTAAAGTAGCATTGTTTTTGAAGCAGTAGTAGGTAAGAGTGAAGATGTCAGCACAGTGAATTCATCTAACACTAATGCCTCTGTAAAAGACTTTCATTTTTCAACATCTCCCTTCAAAATATAACTGAAACAGCCCAAATACAATATAGGTATCAGGATGAAATTATAGAATTTGGACAGAAGTAATTATTTTAACCAATGCCAGATATTTTCATTTTTTTTAATAGGGACTTTTTTTTAAAGCATGTTCAGAAAAGGAAACAGAGAACATGCAATTCAGAACAGCATTTCTAAAGCTTAAGAATCTAGAAATTCTAGGTTTTTTCTTTCCCCCTCTGCCCCCTCCCTAGACAGGCCAATCATTCTGAACTGGCTTGCTCTCACTGAAACCCCATTGATTTGGCTTGCTATAAAGATGCATCCCCACTGGTTAACTTTAACCTTTTCCCCACACCCCCTCCATGAATTTCAGTTCTCTGTAAGAGCCAACAGATACCTGTGCATCAGAGCAGTCTCAAGATCAGAATTAAAAATTAGTGTTTTTGTTAAGTATTGCTTCATTTCTGCTTTCCCCTCTGTTGCAAAATGGTAGCCAAGACACTGTCACCATGCGTCACTCGCAGTCAGTCGGGGCAGAGTAGGAGTCACCCAGCACTGACTCAGCACAAACGCCCCTGTGAGAAGTGCCCTTTACAGCTATTGCTCACATTCCTTAAGGCTGGCTGGTGGAGATCCTGGGGCTGGGGGGAAGTCAATGGGCAGGGGCCCAAACGCACCCCAGGAGATTTAATGGAGGTCTGCAGCATCCATGTTTACAGGCTGTCCCTTGCTGGGATGTGTGCAGGCATTTTTGATGAGGAAAGATGTGAAAAGCCCGCAGTATTAGGGTTCAGACTGCACATCATGCAGTCCCAGTGTGGGACCAAGTGCCTGAGATGCAAACCTAGGACACCAGTGCTGCCAAGCCAACCTAGTTTAAAGAGGATTCCTGCTCTGACAAAAGACAAAGCGAAGTCTCAGAGCACCATTTCTGCAGGAATGCTGTGGGGAGCCCCAGCACTGTCCCTCTTGAAGTTTCCACACAGGCAGCCGTGCCCTTGCATGTGTGTGCCCCAGGCATCACCAGCGCCTATATCTATTTCAGGATGGAGGGTTGCTTGAAGCTCTTTCACACATTTACTCCCATGGTTTGCAAAACATGCACACTAAGCGGGAAATAAATATTATATATGATTGGACTGGGAAAATAATATTTTTCCACTGCAGTCGGAAGAACGCTTCACATAGCAGGTTTTCATGACATCATAGAGAGGAAAAAATAAATCCAAATGTAAATAAATAGCTAAAATGTAAACTATGTCCGTACGAACATCCTTCCTTTTTAAGGTTCATTTTTAACGTCCTTGCAAATGTAAGGGAATTTCAGCTGGGCACAATGAAAATTCCTTGCATACCATGTGCACGTTTTTTGGATGAAACAGCTATTTTCCCACACACTCCTGCAGCAATCGTATTAATGTAGTCATGATGTTTGGAAATAACTATTTCATAGCATTTCTTCATTTCATAGTACTCAAAAAATCCAAAGTAAAATACATACTTTTTAATTACATAAACATGCAATTTCTGAAGTGTCAGGCAAATAACGAGACAAAGACTGAAAAAACGGGACTCGAATTTGGAAACTATGCATATGGATTTTTAACAGTAATAAATATGATATGAAAAGTCATGCATATGCTCCATTTGGGGGATCAAATCTAAAAACAATTCCCCAGACCAATGATGAGACACAGCAGTATCTGCTGGTATATTTTTGGATATAAGCATGCAGTAGGATTATTTGACTTCTTTCTAATTTTTTTTTTTTAAGAAGCCCAGCATAAGAAGTGTTATTCAAGAACTTTGGAACATTCTATTCTGAGGTTAGTTATTTTCCCCCCTATTTTTATGAGCATCTTTGATGCACAATACATTGAAAACGAATATGAACTAATTTCTCTTTAATATCTCCCATATTAAGCACTATAGGAAGCACAGTCCTTCTGCAATCACTGAAGAAATTCCTTGTGAATTAAAGGCTGCTTTCTCATTTAAGGTCATGTGCTGAGGGAACACAGCTCCCTAAATAGTGAGGCTTTTGTTGAGCTATTCATCTCCTGCAGCAGCTCTTCTGAAAAACATGGTCAAAGGCAGAGGGAAACAAGTACCAAGCAAAGCCAGAGTTTCTCATGGATAGATTCCATCCCTAGAAACAAAGCCTCCTCCCAAGAATCCTGCTCTGTATAAGCTCCCCACGGGCCTTCTAAAAGCCTTGACCTGTCACATTAGCAGCAGCTTATTCTCTTTCAACAGCTCTTCCACAATACAGCAAAACCATGAGGGAGATGCAAAAAAAGCGCCTTTTTTTTTTTTTTTTTTTTTTTTTTTTTAAATTTATTTATATATCTTTTCAATCTCAGGACAGCAAGCAGCTTACAGTGCAATTTGTCCTGTGAGCCTGCTCAATTTGACCAGAGCATTTTAAACATTCAGGCAGGTGTCTGATAAGGAAATACTGGCCGTGCCCCTTCACAGGCAGCACTCCAATGCCAAGTGCTACAGAGGAAAAGCAGCAGCGTGATGTGTCTGGAAGATGAGTATTACAGCTCAAGTCTTTCTTCCACCAACAACCCAGTTCCCTTATCCCCTACCCACAAAATCGAACTCCCTCTAACAGTGAAAAGTGATTTCTAATGAAAAAAGATAGTTATCAATGAAAGTTTCTAATCTATTAAGTTTCTAATGAAAAAAAGACAGTAAATGCTTTAGTACATGCTTTAAAGGTCATTATGGAGTGAAAATACATTCTGAGGAATTTTTTTTTTTTTTTTTTTTTAAGGGTTTATCACACTGTTTAAAGAACATAAATAGCCTCTTTTTTATTTACTTAGATATACTCCACTAAGCTTTTTTTTGTTTGTTTTTTTTTGAGTGAAATAGACAACCAGAGATTGTTTCCCACTCACAATTAGCCATGAATTGTGACAAGGGTAACAGCAGGTCAACCTTTATCAATCTTTTATCTTTATCCCACCAAAATCAATTATTCAGAATCTTTTGATTTACACAAGAGGAAAATGGTCCTATTCACTTTAAAAGAAAATGAGAGTTTAAGGTGTACTTGATAGTTTACACAATTAATCTATAATTAAGGTTCTACAATTAAATTATCACTAAAGTCAGGGTTACTGTAAAGAAACACTCTCTTTGTTAAATGAGGCACTTTTACCTGTGTGATAGAAAGCTCAGGACCTACTCTGAAGACTGCCTTAAAAACATTTAATAGTCTAATTTACAGTTTTTTAAAAAAAACAATCCCTAAGGTCTAGAGCTTTTATGACTAATGAAGGGCCCATTGTATATATATTATTTTTCTCATTCTCCCTTGATCCATTACCCAAGAAACTTAACACTCATAAAACACTCATAATTTTTCTACATCCTGCCTTCCTTTCAATCCTCATAGTCCTCAGGTTTCAGTGGGAATTTAGAGAAGAAATACAGAATAGGAAATACAAGTAATTTCTAAAGACTGCACATAAGGAAGTCCTGCTTTGTTTCTGTAACTCATCTATGACAAATCTATGACAATATTAAGTATTAGTAATAAATGTTGTTAAAATGATATACTGTCTTCTGAGATGATTTTTCTTTTTGCCAGCAAGGTTTTAGTGCATTAGAGGTTGATCAGATTTTCACAGGGTTTCAGCAGCATAGAGTTAGTAAACTAGACTGATGCTTCCAATGAGCATGTAACAATAACACATCTTCTATTACTCTAGCTGATTTCAGGGATTAAAAAAAAAAAAAAAAAAGCTTCTGCTTGACTTTGTAGCTCACATTCTGCTCTCAGATAAGCTTACATTGGTCCCACCATGTTTGGAAGTTTTGCCTGATTTCTGAAGGCAGAATCTGATCCATATTTATAAAGTCAAATAATTTCTCTTGAGAAAAATACTCCTATTTTCCTCACTTTCTGCTAAATTGCAGATTCTTTTCTCCATCACACACTGGACACGTTACTCAATGCACAGTCACAAAAAACCTGAAGTGGTTACAAAAAAACTTAGAAAACCTAATCTCATCAACTAATTTACACAGAAAAAGACCACATGTAAAATCAGACTTACGCCTGACATCATATAAAAAGATCCAAATCCTTATTTGGCAAAACACTGACATGTAGCTAGCAAACCAAACACAGCTCTGGTGTAATTTATCTCTTTGCAATGGAATTGATGCTGCTGACTCGAAAGACACAGTATGCTGGCCTAGTGATCATCATGTAGACTATGCTGTTGGATAGAGGAACTCTCATTTTCTGTAGCCACTCAGTTTCCAACATCTTAAATTTTGTATAAAATGTGGGGAGGGTTATATTTAAACAAGCAAAAAAAGCTAAAAATTACTATTTATCAGATATAAATTATCTTTAAGTGGCATCATCCATACAAAACCCCATATATATATATATATATATATATATATAAATTTTTTTTTTTTTTTTAACCTGTAGGTGCATGCATATGTGTGTGTATGCACACACAAATACACCCATACCAGGAACTAAACACTCATCTAATCCAATCACTTTTATGAGGAAAAGGTAAGAGGCATAAACAGACAAATCAGTGGAATCTGTCAACTGAGAGAACTATAAAGGTACCATTTACTCTATTTAAGAGCATTTTAATAGTTTCATCTATTGCTATAATATACAGCAATGTTAATACTTCAGTCACAGCTTTTGTCCATTCCCACAGAGCACATCAGTACTAGCTACATGTAGAGTGAGGTCAGTGCTTTGTCAGACCGGTTTGTATCTACATTCTACGCCATAACTAAATAAATTAGAATATGCTAAAGTGCTACATCAACACTAATGTTTCCAAACAGTAGTAATGCACATTTCTCTTTCAAAAAAAAATTTAAATAATACAGCAGCTATAGTTCCAAACACAATCACATAATGTGAATATGTTTACATGTCACTTTGTTACAGTATTCAAACAAATGCACAACAAAAAAACATATGGCAACAGTCAAGACTCCCACAGAGTACAAAAGGTAATTTTTTAAAAGTCGAGCATGATGGAAATAGACATTTGCAGTCTTCAGAATTCACACTTGAACGTTTCGTTTAATCGCAACTTGCTGATGTCGATATTTATTTCCTCTGGTTTGTCACGTCTGTATGTAACTGTTCTTGTACAAACTGTAGGCAAAAACATCTTATCCTTGAAGGAGAAGATACAATTTTTATCAGCAATTAGCTAACTTTTATATGCAAGAAAAATATTACTGAAGATGATGGCTCTGAAATCAATTACCTTCTTTGTTGTAGATACTCTGTAATCAGATGAAGATTTAACTTTATTGCTACTCCCCTGCAGAATTATCTGCCTGATGATAAGGACAACAAGCAACCCAATCAGAAAGGTAATTATAACGATTATGGAAAACACTCTAAAGTAGTTTCGTCCAGAGAAACAATCTGCAATGAAAGGAAAACACAAGGGTAAACCCTAATGCATGGAACAGGCACATCACTCTAACACAGGCATATCTACCACTGCTTAGCAGCGTTGCATAAATGCAGTACAAGTCTGATAAAAATTAAGGGAAAATAAATTAAGGGAAATTAAGAGAAAAAGTTGCCATATGCAAGCTTTTAAAGTTGGGCATATGAAGAAAGGCAATTCAGATCAAGATCCATTGTAAAAAAAATAGTGAAACTGTTATTCCTTTAACCTACAAAACTAAGATTCAGACTTCATTGTATTTCTCACCAGAAATTCTCTGTAGACAAGTGAGTTTATAGCTGAAATAGAGATGATGAAATATTAGAGATGTTTGGGGCAGAGATAATTTAATCTTCACAAGACGACAGTGAAGATCACTGGTAAAATTTGAAAGAAAATGTGTTTTATTGAATCCTTGTCCAGTGCTCTCCTCACTGGTAGACTAAAGTAAGCTTTCCTTAATACTAAAATTATGAAAAAAGTATTCACAATTAGTTTCCTCATTTATGAACTGTAGTATAAAAAGATTTATATTAATGTTAAGTGACAAAAGATAATCATTTACCTGCATTTTTATTGCTGCACAGAGTGATTAAACTTTATGAGATTTTACTAAAAAAGATTTTATTCTTCCACAGTGCTCATAATTGCAGTTTTTTGTACTTGAAAGAACACTTAAACATTACTAAACTCAAGGTAAGCATTCTACTTCTTTCTTTCTTGTTTCTGGTAATGTCAAATAATATAAACATGTTCAAAGTAATAAAACACACATGCCATAACAGATTTTTATACATATTTCTTTAAGCATTGCTCAGGCAAGATTCATCATTATTATACATGACTTCTTGAGGAGCTGGGAAAACTGAACTTAGCAATGCTTGACAATCTTATTTCCTTGTTATTAGTTATCTTTTACTTTCCCTAAAGCTATGAATGATTTTTCTTTTTTTCCTACTTTCTTTATTTGTTATTGTAATAATGTGATATACTTCTGAAAGACATTCTCACACTGGCAAATTCAATTACTAATCGCAATAGTTTTTAATCTCTTACTAAAATTATCTAGGAAATGCCACTTACCTGAAGTATTGTCAGTATAATGCAGTAGGTAAGTGCATGAGGTTGTGCACTGGTCAAGTATTACATGAGATGCATTGTTAGAATGATAGCACTGAACACAGTTCCTGTAAAATAAAAAGTATAATTAAAAACCTATGTCTTTCTCTGCACTCCCCTTTAAGAGATTGTATCAACAGGCTGACGTACTGCTTGAACATAATGCTTTCCTGTTAGTAAAAACATTGCGACATATATTTATTTTTTTCTGAAATGTGATGCCTCTCTCAGCATTTTATCCCTCTGATGCTTCTCAGAACCAGCTAGTCAGAAGTTGCAAACTAAAACATGTCTCTGGCTTGGAGCCACCTTCATCCAATCCCTGCCCTTTTGTGATGCAAGTTTGTCACAGGGTGTAGCTAAGGTCCAGCTTTCTTCAGCTTTCAGCCTCCAGCTCCTTTCTATTCTTTCCTTACCTATCAATCTCATTTGGATGCATGCTGGAACTCAAGGGTAGAGGTATGTAGAGGAAACACATCTTTGTCAATAATTTTTGGATGCTACGATAAGACAAAGCCAAGTAAGTCTGCACCACTGAGCTGTTTAGAGGGAGAGCACTACAAGTGGGAGGCAATGCTCTCAGTCTTTATCGTCTTCACTGTATAGGCCTAAAGGTGACAGATGTCACAAGAGATCCCAAAAAAAGCCTTAATTGGAATTTTAATGAAGATATGCCTTCTTCTGCATTTATTAAAGGCACGTATTTCAGAGTGACTTTGAACAAATGTAAGCCAGAAAGATTAGCTGCATTTTATCCAGTGAAATCTTAGCAGCAGCCTTCCCAGATGTGGCCAAGTTCTCTGGCATTTTCACCAGATGAGCTAAAATTGAAATAAATGCAAATAAACAATGGTTCTGTTTTGAGCACTATGACCTTTCCAATGAAAGGCTGATCTTTCATTCTCTGCATCACAGTGAGATGAAAAACATTACACGTGTGACGAGAGGGCACAGAAGAGCCATGCCCAAGGAAAGGGCTGCATTTGCTCTCTATGCCAGGGACACACAGTGCACCACTGAGAGCCTGGACTAGCTTCTCTCCTCCTGGGCTTGCTCATTTTGACCTCCACACTGTCCCTTCCTTTACATGAGTAAGGAAAAATGCCATGCTTTAACACTAGCATGGCAAAGACTAAGTGTTTTAAAACTGAGCAATGAAGAAAGTTGTTCTCTGGGTGACAATGCACAAGTACTGCTCTAGTTCCACACCTCTTTCTTTCAGCTGAGAAGCACAAGGAGTGTGCAAAAACAAATGTGGAGAATATTACTGGACTTGATGGCATTCAAAAGTAGAATCTATTTTCCATTTTTAAAAATACAAATTCATGGTTTTATTTCCTACCCAGGAGATCTCATATGAAGAATGGTTAAAATAGACGCTGACATGCAATTCTCTGAATTGCCAGTGTGACTCCAACTACACAGAGAAGTATCAAGTATGAATTGTACCAATTTCCTACAATCTAAATAGCTAAGAAATATAGCATCTAGCCAAGCAAAAAGATTTCTTCATGTTTCAACACTAGGGAGTGAAAAAGTCAAGTCTAGCACAAGAAACATACCAGTTTTCTTCACAGGCTTTGTTACAAGTAGGGCAATATTCACAGAAACGGCCAAAGCTTCTTGGATCTGTGCACTCACACTTTCCACATACACATTTTCCTCTTCCACTGCAAATTTGGCCCTTTGAATTCAGGCAGTGCTTTGCTGATTGTGATGAGCACTCACAACGATCACCTTCCCAGCCAGCAAAGCATTTGCATTTACCACCTTCACATTCACCATTACCTACAATACAGAGAGTCTGGAGTCATATGCTTCCATGAAAACATAGAAAGTAAATTTTAGATGGATACATTTGTATTGTTTGTGCTTTACTTTAAATAGAACAAATTCAGACCTGGAGTTTCTAATTAGTTTTTAAGTTAATAACTTGGACTGAAGTTACTGGCATGATCAATACTGAAGGCTGCTGTTCATTGTTAAACTGAGCAAAAGTTGCTACTATGATGTCACCCTAACACCTTTTACTGGAATTTTTCTCTTTTGCTTTGGATCAAAACAATGGAGATTAGGAATTACACAGTGACCAGGAAAATAGTATTCAGGCAAACTAAACAAACTTCTCTCCAGCAAGAAAACAGCAATTCAAATTCCACTCAAATAAACAGTAATATTCAGTGGAAGAAGGAGTATAAAGTTCATGTGCACAGGCCAGGTTCTTTCTTTCCTTTTCCTTTTCCTTCCCCCCCCCCTTTATTTTTTCCCTCTACCATAAAGTGGATTACAAAAAGAATAAGAATTTTTAACAACTCTGTTTTACTTAGAGTCTCCTTTCTGAAGCAGGCATTCCCTACAGTGTTCATGTTTTTACCAGTATTTGAAATCAAGTGCCAAAGTGCCACTGTATCTCTCACAGGACTGAATTAGGGTGGTAGAAAATCAGAACCTCATCTGGAAGCTATAATCCCGTCCTAATCTCTCAGTATCTCATATTCCCATTAGACTGAAATGCATCAACTAGCTTTCTGGAATAATGTTATTTTGGTTTGAGAAATCAGTGTCATTACTTACTAAGAATGTTGAGATTTAAATATTAAAATAGCTAAATTTAGGGACAAAATCAATGTATCCCCTAGAAAATGGTGGTGAAATTTAGAAGACAGTGTGTATGTCTGTGGTGAAGAGAGCCCAGCAGTGTGAATTCCTAGCAGGATGTTCAGAACATTTCCCACACTTTCTGCACAAACAATTCTTTTTCTTGACAACCTTATATCATTATTTTCATCTGCATCACATACAGTAGCCTCAGAAAACAAAAGAAACCAAGAAAATACAGACATAAATGCTGCAACTTACCAGAACATAAGTTTCCCTGGTGATACGGGCAGGAAAAATCATCCATTTCACAGTACTTGCCATACACCTTGCCTAGCTTGTTTTTGTAGCAGAAACATTTTCCATCTATGCAATTTCCTTGACCACTGCAAATGGGCTGGTCCTGGTGTTGCCTGCACTTCTCTGAGGGAAGTGTGTCTCTGTTAGAGCTACAGTTATTGCCACTGCACTGGGACTGTCTGCTGTCAGAAGTTTCATCAGCCCACACTCTTTTGTGCCCTGTGCTGTCTCCATACTGGCAGGCACAGCTTTGCTGCACATTGACAATGGCAGTTTCATTGAAACCAATAGGCTTAAGTATGGCATATTTTCTTCCTCCAGTTGTATGACATCCTTTCATTGTAACTGATACATTGAAAAGTACCTAAGAAGAAATAAAGACAGCTTTAACATTATTATTATTGTTTTCTTGCTTACATTTGCTTAAATTTTTCAGCATATAAATAAAGAAGAAACATATTGTTTATGAGTGTGCAATAGCTGCTAAGAGCAAAATACACAGAGGTCATTTGTCAAGCACAATATATTCATAATGATAGGCATCACAAATACAGGCAAAATCCTAACAATAGAGGACTGACAGAAGTTTACTTTTCAAGTTAAGAAAGCACAGTTGCAAAATACAAGTTTAATACAAATTAAATGGAAACAGAAATATCATCACCATCCTCCTGCTCTTATTTAATATGTATATTCTATCACAGGAATACTCAGGTAAGAATTGGGACTAGATTGAGCAAGACAATACACAAACCGAGGCAAAGATACTCTTCATAAAAAGCATCTATAATGAATGTCGTGCTGCAGAATTGGTCTTGCACATAGAAACCACACAGGCTTTTGGATGGCCCTGCCTATGCCTACTGAAACACAGAAATGGCTCACATGTTAGCAGTTACTTTTCGCCATTCTGTAGACCCAGTGCCTAGCCCCAGGCCATGTCATGGCCATCACCACCATCCTCCAGGTCCTCATTCCAGCAGTGCCCACTACAGCAGCACCTCCCATAGCTTTTTGTAGTCCTGGCACAGGACTAAGGATCATTTTGGTGGTTAGGTGACAGCCGTACAGTTTCCATCAGTCACCCCTAAAAGTTTTTGACACCTCTGACATGTGTGACACAGTAGATCAATCTTGTATTTTCACAATTTTTTTTTTGGCTTTTTTCTTTTGACCAGTAAGGGTATTCTCTCTAAAGTTTCAAACTTTTTCAGTTTCCTGATGTAAAACAACTCTTTCTCATCTCCTCACAAAGAAAATGTAACCAGGAGGAAAAAGTGAGGAAGGAACACAAGCGAAGAAAGTACCTTTTATCTTTACTACCAAGAAATAAAGATTTCCAAATAAAAAAGGAGAACCCCCAAGAAACCGATTACATATGAGGTTGAAACTACCCGCAAATACTAAGGCCATTCATCTCTCATCATTGTCTCTCCCTCCCGCTGCGCCCCCACACGAGAACAACCCAGCCCCTGGGGACAATGGTGGCTTTGTGGCGAGTGGGGCTGCGGCTGCCTACATGGACAACAGGAGAAGAATGCTGTGCAGAAACATGCACTTAATGTCATATTGAGGGGGCACACAGGCTTTGTCTCACCCTTTGCTTTTCTTCTTCTCATTTCTCAAATGTGCCACTACACACATAACCCCTCAGCAGCCCACACTCTCCATGCATTGAGATTTCTTCCCTTGGGTTTCAGAGCAAAAGTGTGGCTACAGAAAAATTGATTCATACAGCAGGTGCGTATCATGCGGGGAGGACAGGCTGCAGCTAGGGAATGTGCTTTTTATTCAGAGCCCTGCCAGAAAACATCATCTTCATGTACAAAACAGTACTGGAGGAATGGCAGGGAAATGGGAGGGAAGGGAAAATCATGTCGTGCATATGAGTTGTGAAATTTGATTCTGAACACAACAGCAGACAGATTAAACCTCTGGTGACTAAATAATTACAACACCATGACACTTGCTAATAGCCAAAGTTAGTTTTGCACCCTGAAGAGGCCACAAGATTCTTCCAGAATTTAATCCACTTTATGTTTTGGTAAGAAAAGGAAGGAAGAAGGATTAGACAATGAAAGGAATGTGAGAATTAAGGAAAAGCATTTTGTCTGTAAACAAATACTGAAAGAAGGATTTACGGTTAAAATAAATTAATCTCTTAAGGATGGCTCATTTTCAACAGCCATAGAGGTTTAGGACCACATGCAATCTGTTACAATCAGCTGGCTTGGCTTTTTATTAAAAAGAAACAGATATAAATATTTTTCTTTTCATTAAACAGAACAAATTCCAGTCCTGTTTCTTATGACATGCCCAGGGAGCAACAGTGGAGAAAAGATGCGTTAAGCATAAAACCAGCAAATCTCCTGTAAACTATAGAAGCTACAATCAGCAGCATGCAGACAAAATTTAGAAGAGCATAAAATAAATTCGAATTTACATTACAATTCACACATTTAATTTGTTTTGCTGTTTCTACACACAGACACAAGCTATTTCTTGTACTAGCTGAGACACATGTACATGTCAAGCAGGAAAGAACTCCTTGACCCTGCTCTCTAGAAACACAGACCTTTTCCTGGCAAGTGAAAAGAATTACTCCAGCAGTCCAACCAATTAAATAAATATATCAAGGCACAGGGAAGTTTTTCTGGGAAGAAAACCATGTTCTTTACACCAGCCGGACACCTTCCCCTGCATTGTCATGGTGAATGATTCTCTGTTTCATTCAGTAGGTGGCACCAATTCAAATGGGAATAAATTGTTAATCTGATTTATAAAATAAACTAATTTGTTTATTAACATAACAACCCTGATTGCGCAGGAAGACTACTAAAGCAAGAAGAGAGAAAGGTGACATCTAGTACAGACCCAAGGAACACAAATTCCAGTGATTTTTTTTCCACTGGGTGATTATCTTTCCACCTCTTTACATACAGTTTTCATCACAATGGATGTGGTGGTTGTGCCCAGTGGAGGACAAAGAAGGAAAGTTTTAATGGACATTAGCTTTCAGGAAAAGCTTTGAGCCTTAGTTCCATGGGATTAGTGAGAATTAAAATAAGATTCAGGAAAAATAAACCCAGAGAATAATAGAGAGCCTGTGATCATTAATCACATAAATCCATTTTCAGTTTAAGTAAATCCCTAGAAGATTTCACACCATTGAAACCAAACCAAACAGAAAAATAAGTATTCCAGTTCCTTGAAGAGTGAGAACTATCAACATACTTCTTTATTATATCCCACATTTTTACATCCTTCCATGCCAGTTTTTTTACTTCCATCAGGACAGATTGCAGTGATATTGAAATGAAGACCTTGTATCTGGTTATCCACTTGAATTTTCACTTCAGAGATTAGTTTCTGTAACCAGAAAACAAATTTTAATTGCATCGCATCTCAAAATATAATGTACATTAATGACTAACACCAAGTATGGTTCCCACATCTGACTAAAAATGAAGAAAGCTTGTGTGAATAAAGGAATGAATTAAAGCATTGTTTCCCATGTAGAGACCCAATTACATTCCAAATATACATAACCAGTGAACTGGTAATTCTGGTAAAGAGGATTAGGTTTTCCAGATAAAAATGTTTTCAGCTTTGCTAACATGGTTTTGAGACTGCATTTTTCACAATTTGAAAATCAGTTCCAACAACCATGCGCAACAAAAGCTGCTCATTGCCTGAGTCTATGCTGCCTTTTAGCCACACACCTAAAATACAACAGTAAACACAGGTACAACCACTGTTATCTAGCAGAAAAGTTTCCTAATTGACTTAAAACTTAAAAAACCCCCTTCTGATATTTTGCATCTGTCTTAAAAAGGTTTTCTCTCAACAAACCTTAAGGTGACCTAAAGGCTATTGGGATTATTCTGACTGATTTTTCTGGATCAGCTAAGACTATATAAGACAACAATTGGTTGACCCAATTAGGGCATTTTGCAATAAAAAATACTGAAAAAGCAACTACTTCGTAACTTGTATTTACTACACGACCTAAAATCCTGCTTCCTTCAAGGAAGAAATACTGCTCCTTGACCATTAAAAAATTTATTAAATCTCTGTACAAAGTTATGAGCTGAAAATTGTACAAAAGGATTTTTTAAATTCCTGTCATATTACTATAAAAAAATAGTTTAGTGGTATATTTTTTACTGCTACAAATGGAAATGCAATTATATGAATCTTAACACATGTTTATCTTAGTAACTCTTTCAAAATTAGTGACTCATCTTTGGCATTTTAGCCAGGGATTTTCAGCCAGGGTTTTCCATAGCTAAGCCTAAGGTTTCCCTGCCTGGAACAAGAGTGCAAGAGGCGCACTGTCAATGAATATCAACACAAAATTTATTTTCTTATCCAAGTCCTTTTTTTTTTTCTAGAATGCAACACATTCAAGACCTGTTCACCATGTGCTTATATATTAAAAAGCCCCTAAGACTATGATAAAAATCTCAAATTGTGAAATCCAATGAAGGTTAGGATGGGAAGACAGACAGTGCCTAAAAAATGAAAATAAAGCAAAAGCAAACTGGGGGTGGCTGGACCAGGAAAGTCCCACTTAATCTCGTATTGAACTAAATAATCGTTTCATAAAATTTCATTTCCTCCCCTTGAATGTTTGCCCTGCACTGGTTATGAACTGTTTCAATTTAGGATGGACAGTGTAAAGTTATCATACAAAAGGACTACAATTTTCAAATTTTTATGCCAGAAACTCCCTGCAAACCTCCATTTCAAAATGAGACCTCTTGAATTTATAAGAGGAAGCAAAATACCAGTGAGAACTTCTCTGCAATTTGATTACCCCTAAACTCCTCTGCTTTTGAAAGTGTTTGCCTTTTCCCCACCGTCTCTAACCTGACAATGAGAAAAATGTGTGCAAAAGCACTCCAGGGACTAGGAACAGCTATGGGGGCTGGCTCTTCATTATAGCAAATTTGCTGCAAGCAAATTTCTTGATTCTGTGGTTAAGCAAGTAAAATGGATCATTTCAGCCTCCCCAATCCAACTAATTTTTAAAAAAGTGATACCTGTGGATACCTTGCATATACTTTTGTAGCTGAGTTTTCAACTTTCTGAAACGGAATGTTTGTGTGTAACTGCACAACCTGACAGCATTCAACCATTCAACATTCATTTAGATGCTGCTCTATGGGCTCCCCATGCTGCAGTACCTCAAATATCTACTTCTTGGCTTCATTTTCAAAGCTGTTTATATCCTCTTTCTTTCGCTAACAACATGCCTGTTTCACTTTCAAACAGCTATTCTGTGTCAATCATGTGGAAAATTACTTTATGCTATTTCCCATATTATTATTTTCTCTTTCCCAAACTATTAAATTCAACTGATAACTCCAAGCAAGAGTTCACAAAGCCATTTCCATTGTTCTCTCCCAATTCCCTATCAAAACTCTTCTTCACTTCCATGCTTCAAACCTCCAAATCATTACACTGCTTTATACAGTATTGATACTGCTTTTCACTATATCCACTACTCTCAAACTACCTCCTAGTAAATTCACAACTCTTGTTTGTTTTATAAAAACTATGCTGCAATACTCTTCAGATACTTCATTAGGTTTTTGCTCTGAATTTATATGATACCAGTCGTGTCTGGTCTGTACCTAAAGATCTGAGGTGCCAAAATTCACATAAATTGTCTTTTGAAGTGACATAGCAACAGGTGCAGAGACTCAAACAGAATATTTAGAAGCATCCTTAGAAATTAAAAAACAGTAGCTCTTGGCTTTGAGACCCTGATAGCCTGGGACTTTGAGAGCTCTCATAAGATAGTATCACCTACCACCTGGACATTAGAAAAAGCAGGGAATGTATCCTTGTGGATTTCAGATGGAAGACAAGATCCTGGAAATTCCAACTTCAGGCTATGAAAGACAAAAAATGTGCAAATATTACATACAACATAGTCACTCTCATCATACCTGATAGGCTTCTACCACCAAGTCATTGAGATTTGCTGCTTGTGATTCTATTTGTCTTGCAATAGTACCAGGCAAGAGAGGTAATAGATCCTATGAAAAAGATAACAATTTATGCATAGTTTTAATTTTAAGTATAAATATTGTGCCTTCAAAATTGAAAAAGAAATCAAGTTTCTAACCCACTTTATACCAATGAAACTGGCTTCCTTGAACGGCAAAAATAACATTGATGTTATTGTCAATCAATTTTTCAGAGAGCTGCCCAAGAGATGGATGCTCCTGCAAAATACAACAGGAAAGACAAGACTGCAGATTAGTAGGGAAAAAAATCTTATTTCATATATGGCACATTATAGATTTCCAAAACCAATCCAATCTTAACTTCTAAATGTACAGAAAATGCTACACTGACATCAAAACCAGGATGAGGCCATCCAAACAGACAATTAAAAAAAAAATCATCAAGGCATTAGTTAGGCTTATTTGTTGCCTATTACGTGGATCTGCTGCACAGTGGGAGGACCAATTCTACAGTACCATTTTGTTGGTTTAAGTCTGATGCTTTAGAAATATGGATATGATGTGGTCCATGGTCCATCTAGAAGAACAGGGAATGATAGGTAGGCTCTTGTGCAAAAGTCAGGGAGAAAGCACAACATGAAGCACTGAGATGAGGTACGCTTTTGGGAACAGCAAGGAGGGTAATTAAAAATGTTTGATTCTCAGAGGTGTATTTTGGCATCAAATGCAGCCACTGGATCAGGTTCTGGCAATGTCAATATTCTATACTCATCTGACTTATGACTGACAGCTTTCTCCTCTGCATGTTCAAGACCAGCTTAGGGATTGATGACTTCAATCCTTACCATGATGACCTGCTACATTTTCTTAACCACACCTATGCCTGAAGAAAATGGCAAGAGCTTCAGAGCTCTTCTCAGTAATGCATTGTTCTATTTGGTGGAGCACCTATGACAGCATGTCCTGTGCCAGTAACCCGCTCCTTCTAAACTTCTCATTGAGAGGTCTGACATGGATTTATTTGAGAACAAGAGCTGTGTTGCTATCTCTTCATCCAATATCTGGGGAAGTTCAAAGGTGTCTGTGTGGTCCCAATGGGCTTTGTACACCCGGGTTATGTGAGATCCCTTCAGCTCCAGAACTCTAAACCAAACTACCTGAAAATCACCACTTATTAACCAGCCTTAGGAGAATAGCTCTCAAGAAGTAAACTCAACACTTAAAATTCATGATGAAAAAGAAAGAAGTGACTGGGGCCTTGGCCTGTGATTCCACTTAAAGAGATTTCATCTGGACACCTCCACTTACGTCAGGTACTTAAACCTTTACCCCCCACATAATTTGGCATTTTTCTTTTCCTGGTATTTTTCACCATCTGCCCCATATTGTCTCTCTCTCGCACAAACACAGTCTGTTACCCCAAACAATTCCTTTCTCCTCAGATTGTCCCTTGTTACTTGACCCTGCAAGTCAGCAGCTCTCCTAGCAAAAATCTGACTAGCAAGACAACTGAGACAAAGTTATGCAAGGGAGCAAAATCCACTTTCCATCATATTGCACCATTATAAAGGACCTTGTACAGTGAACAAAGGGGTTTCTTGGTGCAGTTTGATATTAGCCAGGGTACACGCCCCTCTCAACATTTCAACGCTTTGGTAAACGATTGTATTCCTTAAGATAACTGACGAAAGGTAGATAACAGTATTAAACAGGCATTCTTACAGCTCCAGCTGGAGAGAGTAGCCTCCAACACAGTGCTAAGCCCTTCTTCCTTCTCCGTGGCAAAGAGCACAGTGGTGGGGCCTCCACTGCACTGCACAACCCTACAGAGAGGCCTACAGGCTGGCAGATCACGGACACAACAAGTGGTCCCAGGACAGGAGTGAAGCCAGACGTTCTGCAAACACCTCCTGCACCATAAATGTAGGAGTGACAGTATCAAGGGATCATGAGATGGTGGCAACATAAGCCAGTTTTCTTGCTTAGCACAGGATACGAGACCTGTCTGAATTCCAGCAGTAGCCCCTCAATGACACTGCAACTACTAGCTGAACTCTGGATCCAGGAGTATCAGGAATAGCTTTCCAAGCCCTCATAAAACAAAACCTTATTCAGAGGGAGCTAACTGAAGCCAAGAGATGACATCTATAGACATGCAAGGGTTGCAGGGACAGAATCCCCACACTACCTCTGCTCACAAGGAAGGCCGGACTTCCATGTCCTTGTCATCAATAACTCTCTAGAATGTCCAGCTTCTTGCTTCTTTTTATTAGAATTGAGTTAAAAAAAACACAAAGCATCAACAGACCCATACTAGCTTTTTAATTTTAAGCATGTAAAGAGATGACGTAAGGTACCAGTGGTCACTCATGGAGCCTCACTTTGCTTGCTGTGAAAACCTTGCTGTACTTTATGTATTTTTATCTTATCTCTTCCTACTACTGCTCAGATAAATGTACTTTAATTTTAGATCATCTTTCTTGTTTCAATTACATCATTCATCTTATTTTAACCTACTGTGTTAAGCTGAGAAAATAACTAGCACATGTTAAGTATTTCAGAAAGGGAGTTACCCAAGCACAGATCTAGTTAAAAGAGACTAGATTTCTTTCCTGTCATATATTTTTTTTCCTGACCTTTCTTTGCCTGCTTAGAAAAAGTTAGAAAGAAACATGTAGAAAAATGTCTAAGTGGAAACATTTCTGATGTAAAGGCTAAGCTTATTCAAATAAATAAAGCAAAGTCCTCTTAACTGTCACAAGTAAGAAATAAAAATATGCGAAAATACAATCTTCTCATGACTACCCAAAGCTAAGAATCAAATCAGGAAAAGTGTGATTACAGAAGTCTCTTTTATTTAGCAAGACAGAAAAATTGGATTGATATGAAAAAAACCCAAAAATATGTTTCATATTATGTTTTCTAAAAGACTGACAGACTTTCATGATATTTCATTTAAATATCAAATAGTCTTCCCAGCCCCTTGATTTCACTCATTCATTTGAAGTTTCATTATGGATATCTGTGAATAATATAATCACATCTACCATGGATGAGAACAAAAAAGCAAGAAACCAGCACACTTTCCCTTACAGACACTATTGTTTTGTCATCAAATCTGCTCCAGAAAATGCAATTCCTGCAACTAAGTGCATGCCTACTGTTAACATGTGGGCATGCAAAAATTAGCCCATATTTTTTAAAAAAAAGGGTTAGCAGCCAGAAAACACATGGATCTAAATGTGCTACTACAGATCTAAGCACCTTTCAAGGTCATTTCATTTGGATGGCTAAAAAATCTAATTTCATAAAATACGTCAATAGTAGTCATTATGGAAATTTCTTTTTCCATATGGGACAGTAAAATTATGATCTTTCAAATCAGAATGCAGAAAATTAGTTAAAACACCTTTTTTTTTTCAGTCAGCCATCAATCCATCATAGCTGCTTAGAAAGATATTAATTAATTTTGTCTGTATTTGTCTGTATTTCCTTTGGTGAATTTCTCCAGTTGCAACAGAATTCTCCAAGTTGGACAAAAAATAAATATAGTTTGTTGTTTGCATTTTTTTTTCTAAAACATTCTGAAACATTCTGAAATATCTTTATTATCAAAGGAATCCATAACACCAGAAAAAGACTTGTACCTTTAGCAATTATTTAATAAGCAGAGCAAACATCCTCTGACTTACAGCACTCCAACTAAAAAAACGAAAAAGAAAGAAAGAAAGACAGAGAATGTTCTACTTTGAGAAAGAAAAGTTTCAGGATTATTTGTTCTAAGTAGAATAAACTGAATGGACTGATCAGAACAGGAAAAAAAATTCTGACATCTGTGAGGAAATATGCAGGAGGTGACAGAGGGAGTATATGAATGCGAGAACGTCAGATAATCGGAAATCTGAATAACCTTCTTGTGAGCACACGCTGATCTCCCTCCTCCGCTCAGCAAGGTCCCAAACACTCACTGCTTCCCAGAAACCTCCCGTATTTCATGATCACACAACAGCCAGCAGCCTCTTCCTGCTGCTCCACCATCCTTGTAAATAACAGTTGCCAGGATTACATTCAGGTCTAACCTCACTTATACAAGCCTTCACTGGACTTCACTTGTACATTGCTGCTCTGGCTGAATACAGGCTGTACACTTTAACTAAGTGCAGCCAGCACTGAGAACAAAACTTTAATGTGCTCTAATTGTACCACAGTTCATACTTTTGCTTTCTGGGGATTACATCACAATTAAGCAGTGATTCATGTTTCCTAAATAAACAATTCATATTTATTTAAGAAAATACTGAAAGTTGAAACCTAAAGTTCTCAAGCAAAAATTCCTTTCTTCAGTCACTTATGTCTACTTTATCTATTACTGAAGAAAATATTTTGAAAGCTAAAAATATCTGTTGAAGGCATTTATTTTGCTACAGTAGATTTGATGCACCTTGCAGAGGTGTATTAGCACACATTGGCTTTCTGCTGTGAAATCTGAATGCATTTAATGCTAGTCCATACATTTGAGGCAGCTCATTGCTGTTGTATGCCCTCTGGTTTACTCTTACCAAGCCTTTTCGACCAATGCTCTTGTGCGTCCCCTGACCATAATCCATAGCCACTATCTTTGTCTCGTGAGCAGGATTGTACTACTCTTACATATTATCATACAAGCTTCAACTTGTGCAAAATATCACACCACACACTTCTTACTTATATTTTATACAAAATGGGAGTGATTTTTATGAGATGCTAATAAAAACCCACACCAAAACATACGTAACATATCCTCCTTTGCTGTGTACTGTTTTTTCAGGCTCCAAAATACTTTAGTCCACACAAAAAGAATGCCAATGTGCCAGGTAACCAGTTCTTCATTTCACAACTTGCCTACCTGGAAAAATATTATCCTAATAACTGAAATAAAAGCAATGCATTGAGAGCAGTCAAAAACCTCCTTTACACAGTTTTGCACTGCCTCTCTGAAGGCAAAACCTATGACATATACCTTACCATACTCGTAGCTTTGATGTACACATTATCTTTCAAGTGACAGTTTCCATCATGGGGAATTACAATTCCTGCTAATTTACTGTCAAGGGCCAAATGGGAAGTTTGATCTGTCATCACAAGAAGCAGTCGCTTTGCTTCTTTACGCCATCCAATATGGCTCTACAAAGAGAACAAAATTAGGCATAAGAAAGCAGTAGCTACCTATTTTCTAAAATAATCAACAATAAAATGAGAAATTAACATGAAAGACCACTTTCAGACATTACACTACGTGGCAACACTGTGTTTAAACCAGGCTATTTAAAACATTAAGTGTGAAAATAGGCATAATGTACTACATCCAAAAACTACCAATTTCTTTGCTTTTTTCCATTTACTATTTTCTTTGCTTTGTAAAGAAAAATGTACCACTACACATGCCAGTTTTACTTTATGTAGTGGGCTTGATAACAGCTGCCACATTGTGTGTGTCACAATTACGTACAAATACAAAGCACATAATTTGTAAAATCCTCTGGAGTCCAAAGAAGCATTATCAGTAACTGTTCATTCACCCATATTGATACATAGCACTCTGTTCTATTTTTACTTTGATTTAATTACTTTGTATTCTCATCTGTAATTTCCTTTTCCCACACAATTTTCTGGAAAGTACATTAGTGTGCAATGACAAATCAATAAACTAAAGTTTGAAGGTCTTCATGCAATTATAAATTGAGAAATTCCTTACTGTGCAGCAAAATGATACATTTATCCACCATCCTAAGGGATTGACAGCACAGTGGCAGCCTCAAGGGTGAATCAAATCTTTTAGGCCTTTTAGGAATTGGTCTTTTAGGAATTTGGTGATGTGAAGGATGTAGCAAGGTAAGCTTATATCTAAATTGATTTAGATGCCAATTTGTATTTTCAAAACATTTATCTCCCTGATTACAATCAAATTTTGAGGCACACACAAAACATATCATATGCTTTTTCATTATTCCCTCTCTTGCTTATTCCATCTTCTTTTTCACTGCTTCCATTTTATCTCCTTCCTATGACACAGAATCTCTACCATTCCCACGTGAAATGTACCTGCAATACAGTCCATGTGCTCAGCCACACTTTGGGATTTACTCTCTGCCCTCCTTTCTTCACAGAGAGGGATATAGCTCCCTTCTCAGGCTCACTCTACTATCTCTGAATGGGAATTAAATATCTCAAGCCAGCAAGAATAACAAATACAAAGGGGTGTCATGTCTTCACGAACTTATACTTTAGGCATCAGTCTCCCTCAGACACTCCTAGACAGCATTCTTCTAAAGAAGGAGCATTTTAAGTTTTATTTCTAAACAGGTTTTGTCTTAAATAATTGCAAATTCTCCTCCAGCACTGTACCATCCTCTTCTTCTAAGACTCATCATATGACTTTGTCACCTTAGGACTTGTTTAGTTTTAGACAATCCTGTGAGGAGGAGGGAGTTAGACTCAATGATCCTTATGGGTCCCTTCTGACTTGACATGTTCTGATTCCTATCGACATATGTCACAGCAAGCAAAATTTTGAAGTAGCTTCATGTCCTAACCTGCTACCTCTTGCAACTATGATGTATTGCTTAAAGCAAGATGGAGCAAGTTATAAAGGTCTATTGCAGGCAAAATGAGTGCACATTAATATAATTTATAGTTCATGATGGTCATTATGAAATGCACGTTTTTCCCATCCATTTCAGTTTGCAACTCACTTAACAGGAAAGCCTCTACATTCTCATGAATGTTTCCATTCTATTGTTCTTGGAAGCATATATTACCCTAGAACTTGCATGTCATAAGTGTGGAATGTGCCCAGTGAGAAACACTGAAATTTTAGGAATTTTTCCAAAGTTCCAAAATAATTTTTTTATAACCGTTTAAATCACAGTGTTTATGAAGAGTGTCTTTTACATACCTGTTCATCAAAATTTGAAAATAAAATTGGACCAAACATTGGACCAAAAATTGGACCAATTTCTAGCAGTTTGGATTATTTCTTGTCCTTGAGATATTGTACTGCTCAGAAAAATAGTGTGAAGGTGGACAAGATAAAACAATCATCCTGACATCATTCTAACAGATGAGAAATGCGCAAAACCTCTGATTTGAATAGGAGTTGAATATTTTATAAAGCATTAACAAATCCATGAATCAGCCAGATTTCAAAATTTGTATTGCATTAATATGCATAAGAAGAAAAACAACCAAAATAGCTCTCCAGAGCAAAACAAACTCTCTTTATCTAATATGCTTATAGCTTGAGACTTATTGATACAGATCTTTTCCATCCTTTTCTGCATGGGAGAAACTGTGATGAAATTTTATCAATATACAAAAGTTAATTTTTTGTTGATTTGTACTGTTTTAAAATTTGAAATCTTTTTAAAAGCTGAGAACATAGAATTTATTCTGTTTTCCTTATCTACACAAGCAGATATCTAAAACTTTTCATTCAGTTTTCAAGATCTTAAGAAGAAATGTCAAATGGTATGTCGTAATTGAGGAACACAAGCAGTGCTTTCATGACTTTTGAAACTAATTATGTAATTGACTGAAATTAATACGTGTCTGTGCAAACAAGAAGCAGTTGCTATCATCATCCATCCTATGTTGGTTAGGCTGGTTAAAGCCAGAAATTGAAGATCCGTAACCAGTACTGAAAGATGTTCCTTCATGCTCTCCGTTCTCAGTCACAATTAGAAATGTATAGTTAAGGGGGAAATAATGGAAAAGGAGGAAAAATCTTAGTATTATCAGGCATAGCACTGGCATTTTGAATTCAGGAACACTGACCACCAGTGTACCTATACATACATACATACATACATACATACATACATACATACATACATATATAGTGCCTGAATTACTATTTCTTTACTCTTTTGTAAAGAAGCTTCTTTCTTACCTGGCACACAGCTGCTTGGAGCATTGCATCAAAACCCCCTTCAGGTGTATCAATATTCCCAGAAATTTTTTGTTTATTCACTGCATTTCTGAATTCTGCTATATTGTCAGTCAGGGATAGCACATGAATATAACCATGAGGAGGCATACAATCTAAATTGTAATCACTGCACAAAAACAAAACAAATCAAAAGCCTTATTTTTCCTTTGAAGGAGATGAAAGTATTGCATCCCCATTAACCCATAAAATCCTGATACTAATGAAGATGTAGGTACCACAGAATAAGAAACACTTTCAGGAAAAAAGAGCAATTCCATGTGAAATTAAGTTCAGTGGGAAGGGGAAGTAGTTATAATTAACTACAAAAAGTGTATATAATGACTTAGTTAATATATGAACAATATATGCAGTGTTTCATAAAGAACAAAAATGCAACAAGAGGGATGGTATGATCTCAGGGAGTATATAAAACCTTTCGGAAAATCTACAGCATGATACAGCTTTGCTTTTCATTATGTTGAGAAAGGACTATCACACTGAAACAGGAAGATCTTTTAATAGGTTGCTACACAGGCTACCGGATCAAACTATAACAAAATCTAAGTTCCTTAATCCACTATTGTTATATAAATGCATAAATTTAATATTGATATTAATAATAATTACCTCACCAAAGAGATGAGAAAATACATTTTCAGTAACACCATAGCAAATGATACTTTCTTAAATTATTCATAAGGGAGAAAGTCTGATTTTTGTTGTAGGTCAGCTAGTGAAACAGCAGTTATACAGGTCATTGATCTGGGAGGGATTCACAGCCATGATTTATGGCACAAGTTGAAGCGTTCATCCATTTCAGAGATGCTGAGCAGGTTTCAACTCTCTTAATTTCTACTGCATCCAGACTGAAACCTGTCCCCTCCAAATCAAGGTACAGTCAAAGAAGAGAAATTGGCATTGAAAGGATTGATACCCCTGCAGATGTCTCCTCTTAGGCAAAATGTATCGTGACCTAGAAATCCCAATCAATATCCACTCACTCTATACAGATGGTCTAGATGACTGCTTTATCCATAGATAGTCACATCTCTGGAATGAATCCCACTACTAGAACCAATTCAAAACCCACTGAAATCACAAAAGGTACTTAGGGACTTCACAGAACTTCAGATCATGTCTTCCCAGGAAAAGCAAGCAAGAAACCATGAGGAATTAATATTTGCTTTTCCAACTCCTATCATTTAATACAGCTCTGAATTTGTTGAGAATAATCTTGTTTTCCAGGGGGTTTTGGAAGTGATCCCTTCTTTATATGTGTTCAACCCATGTTATAAAAGGCATGGCATGAAAAAAGAAATGTGGAACAGAACATCTTTTCTATTTAAAAGAGGAGTTCCTACACATTAGAACTGTAGATCAGAGGATAGCTTATGATCATTAAATGAGCTGAAAGAAACCACATCATGCTGACAAAAGTAGAATTTTCAGGAAGGAGTTAATGAAAACATGACCATACACTAGAAAGTACATAGGTCAGAAAGTAAAAACTTTGTGATGAATCTAGGTAATATATCCAAAATAACCAAAACCACAACAGTTGACTTTAATCATACCCAAATATTCCAAAGCAGCATGGGTTTTGGCTTGTTTTGCTAGAGAAAATACAGCACATTTTTTCTGATACAGAAACAGTTTTTCTGAAGTCACTCACCAGAAGCAATCATTGTAAAACAATTTTCAGCATTTCCTTAGGAACTTTGTCAAAGAACCACGGTAAAAGGAAACAAATATAAATTCTGAAGAATTTTAAAAATAAATATGTATAATGCATATTTCTGTCATTAAATACACATTTCAGTGTTACAGTAAATGTAAGAAGACAACATACCTGCACTGGTTATGGATTCTACCTGGATGAATGCTAATATAGGGTGACACAGTTTTATCCACATAGGATCCAAATCCAAGTCGAAAATCAAGAGAAATATTCTCCATCTTTTTAGATAAAGCGAATCCGACAGAATTTAACTTTTCTATATTGTTGTGCATAGAGGCTGAGACATCAACTAAATAGTAAAGATCCACAGGGTATTTCTCTAAAGGACGAACTTTTAACATAAAGTTTGCTTCACTTCCTGATTAAAAAAAGAAACAAACATGTTTATTTACTATTTTTGAATGGACATGCTTAAAAATACATTTGTATTTGTAGCAACCTCAGCACAAAGTTGTTTGTGTCCGCAAAGAGAAAAAACAAGCAAATAAGAAAATCTCCCAAGAGTAACTGAAACCTTGAAGAAGCATTCAAAAATAAGCAATAAAGGGTTGTTTTGTAGAACATTTTGAGGTTTTTTTTCTTGCAGAAGCACTGTGCAATTTATTGTAAAAATCTGACTTCTCCCCATTTTGTTTTAAATTCATGGTTATGCAATCCCTTTGGCATTATAACAAAAAGCAGTTGTGGCTCACAAAGGGCACAGATCTGCATACAAATTGGGGTCAGTCACTTCAAGGTTGTCACTTCAAAGTATGTAAATGTATCCTGCAAATAGTTTGTCATATGACAGAATCTAAAACTACATACACACCACAAGGACAGCACAGCCTGAAAAACTCATGTAAATAATGACACAAGTTTATCCCAAACTACTTCCAAAGATTTGGTCAGAAAACTCCATAGGATCAAAATATATATTTTTAAAAAAAGGTTTTAATATAATAATAATAAAAAAATAATCCATGCTTTGGCATATACAAAACAGAACTCTTATTTCAGGATGATAGATGTCTGGGTCTCCTGCAGAACCACAACATACTCACATATGTAATAAAAATATGAATGCTTTGGAAGCTGCTAAAAATAGTCCTCACATTTTTGCTTGTCTAATATTCTGTAATGTCAGCAAAACGAGTGGAGTGATTTGTATGGGCAGAAGCGGGTATAGTCATGCACGGTTTCAAATTAGACAATTTATGTCACCCAAACTATGAGCTCACAGCAGAAATCAGTTTAGGATCTTCATGTGATAAGTGGAGAATCTAATCCAGTTTTGTGTAATGAAGATAAAACAAAGGACAGAAGGAAGGAAGATGTTACAGAAGAACTATACAGGTTTTCAATAAAAACTATCAAAAGATAGATCCAATACAGAGATCAGACTCAGAAAAGTTAAATATGCAAAGTACTTTCTTCCAATGGTCTTTGAACATAATCCATCTGAAAATGTCAGGATTTGTCTGTATTAGGTCTTGCATGAGGAAAACAAATTCAGTGTGTTGTAATTTATGTTTCCTCTTTGCCAATGTAAATTGAATTACTTTTTGTAAACAGCCCTTGGGGGTCTCCAGTTTGCATACAGTGAGATACTGAGTGTAGCTTTTATTTTTTCCCAAATAAATCCTAAATGATGAGTATAGGTAAACAGTGACAAAACTCCCCAGTATCAAAACAAAAGCATCTTTGTCTGCGTGATTGTACCATATCAAATGTCTGTTTCGAGGAAAAACTATAGTGGTAAATCTGTGTGTTTCCCTGAGGCAGAATATATAGGCAAGATATCCATATATAAAAAGATTTTACCCTGGAGTCCTTGAAATGTCATTCTTCTGCCTCCCTAATGCAAAAACTTCTGCAAAGCATAAGGAACTCCAAATTTAATTTAATTTTTTACTGAAAAAAAGGTTAAGAAAAACAAATTTTAGAAAGTTAACTTTTTTCCCTATGAATCCAGTATGCCTTTGGAAATGAATGTGACTACAGACATAGCTTAGAGGTAGCTCAGTTCCTGAAGCCATTTCTCAGTACAAATCAGAGTATCAGTCACTTCTTTGTAAGGAGAGTGAGGAAAAGAGAAGTGCTGATGTTACCTTGACTGTTTTATTATTACAAAAAGTGAAAAACAGAGCTCCTTTGTGCTTTACTCATGCAGATCCTTCCTTTTTCCCTTGTTATTGACAGAAGATTTCTACAGTGAAGATCAGCAAAATACTTCTCCTAAACACTTAATGTTTTCCTGACAAAGTCGCATATTTCTTTCTCCAATCATTCTTGGCAGAAGAAAGAAATAAAATAAATTTTATTGAGTGAAAGATAACACTGCATCCCTTTATATCACCTTCACTTCTGCTGTTGGCTACAGCTCTTTTAGAGACAGATAATGAACACTGATTCAACTAGACTTGAGCTGAGGACAAATGGAGATATACTAGTTATAAAAAATTCAGGCAGTGAACAACTAAGTCTTCTTTAGGAATTTGGTCTTATATAATGGTTTTGGTATTTTTCTAGTTGTCTAGTCAATGCACTTGAAAGAAAGAAATAATCAAGAAGTTTATCAAATTAGGAATTTAGGAATTAAAACTCCATTTACTTTCAGAAGGAATAGTTTATACACTTGTATGGCAAAACTGTTAGTGCAAGTGGTTAAAGAATCAAGAAACCACATAAGAAAACAGGAAAGACTACCTAAAATTCTCTTTCCACTTATTACTTGCATTTTTCTGACTTCAGCTGTGTTTGACAGAAACCATCCTTGGTGAAGTTGATACTTGAATATGGGAGCAACACCATCACAGTTCTATAATACAATGCTATAGCATCGTTCTTCCAAATAATTATTCCAGATGCCTCTTCACAAAACAGCTGTGCTTACAAGTATTGTTTTTATTTTAAATTTATTATAACATCAATGTGTTAGAGATGACCCAACCTGGACGCAGTTGGACTGTAACTTTTCCTGGTGTCACTTGTGTATTTGTTTCATGGTCACTAGGTATTGTGACATGAACCGTGGGGTTTTCAACCAAATCTGATTGGCAGCCTCTTTTCATCAAGTTGAAAACAGTGTCACAGCGTCCCTTCTGTGTTGTGCCAGCCATGAAATCCTGTTTAACAAGAAACAAAAAATACAAAACAATGTGAGTTGAAAAAAACCCTGTACTACCTTCAAAGGATGAAGAAAACCAAAATAATAGTCTTTGAAACAATAAAATATGCTACTATAATTGCATAAATTATAGAAGAAGTTCAGGAAGCCATATGTTTTTAATAATGGCAATGATGCAATCTTTAATTAGAAGTTAAACCAAACTGGCACATTGACCCTTTCTATACAGAATTTTTTTTTTTTTAACGAGAAATAGGATCTTGCACAATCAGAACAAGCCAACTTTGGAGAAAAAGGAAATTACACACTGTTATTATGTTACAAAAAAAAAGTTCTGTGCCATGCTATGAGCTCGTTTTAGGAAGAAAGCGTTATTCCCTCAACATCAAAGCAGTTTCATTTTCAGAAGAATCCACTGGTAACTTTACTCAGGCTGAAATTTAGTAGGAACATCAGAGGTCAACTCTAGATTTAGCCAACTTGAATTTGTCTATCCCACTACACAAAATCCAAAGACCTGCTAAACTACGTAATTTCAATTCCCGGAAAGAGGAAACCATGTATTATTACAGGAGTGGACAGTTTTTAAGATGGCACAAACATAAAAAAAGCCTTTGTAGCAACAGAAAAGTGATTAATAGAAGGATGATGTCAGAAGCAGCCGATCCTTTGCTGCATTGAAAGAGAAAAGTTGTCAAAAATTGTGCCAAAATGATCCAACACAAAATTCCTTCCTGAACACTAATCTGATGATTAATATGATTCTGAACATGCAGGTAAAAAAAAAAAAAAAAAAAAAAAAAAAGAAGACAAGTTCTTTTGTAGTCTTTCAAAGTATTACTCCACCTGAGTCAAAGCTGGAGACCAACCAACCAAAAGACAATCCCCGATGTTTCAGATGCAAATAAGGAAAATAAGCAACCTAAACCACAGTCAACTGTGTATTAGATAATGAAGAGTCTAATGAATAGCCATCCTGACCCTGTAAAGGCTAGAAAAAGCCCCAGAAGAACAAAATATGACAGTCCTGTATCTTGTTTTTCAAATTTCATCTTATTTTTGTAGTCTGATATATTTTTTCTATAACCTTCTTTATTAAAAACAAAAGAGATTATGTTTTAAGTTACTGCTATTTATATACTCTTTTTAGTATATGCTTTTCAAAAGTTAGGTTTTTAAATGTATAAAGAATTTAGGTACTCTCGTTACCAGTAATGACTAATAGATTTGTAGTATTTTCTGAGGTCCGCTGTGTGTGGGTATAAATTCAAAGCATCTCAAGAGTTCCTCAGGGCTGATTATCTTACTAAAAATAAGCAATTTAAGAGGGTTTGACAAAGGCCTGGTGTCCATGAACAGCTCTCGGGACTGACTTGAGAAGTGAAGCAAGACAAGCAGAGCAGAAGAGAAACTGGCCAAGTCCACGTGCCGAGTCCATGCGCCTACTTAGAAGGGGACACACTGCAACTCCACAGCACTGGAAAGTTAGCAAATGCAGATGGAGGAGGATAAAGCTTGGTAAGCCTTGGTAAGACAGGACATGGGGCCAGAATAATGAATTCCTCCACACTGTAATCCATTGTGCCATCTGCACATGCTAAGCTTCCTCTGGAAAAACAAGCCCTGCATGCCTCTACCCATCCTTGCATTACTTAGCTTTGTACCTTTGGCAGACTAAGTTAATGATTCCAAGGGATAATATCTCAGATATTGCCAGCGCCTTACACTCCTTATCTCTGCCAGACACACCCCAGGAACTTATCTAACTTCTCTGCTAACCTGAAAGCTACTACCGGTAATTTCCACGTGAGCTTAAAGACCACACAAATTTGTGATTGTCAGTGATATTCTTAAAAAGCTTGCTCCTCTGAAGTCATCACTCAAAATCACGCTATCAACAAGGTTATTTTTCTGTCCAACAAAACCAGAAATTCCCATATTCTTCCAGTTTGCAAAGTAAAAATAATTCTTGCTACCTAAGATCTAGCTTCTGTGCTAAATCTCAGAACTGAGAGTTTCAATTGTCAGAATGAGAAAAGCATCATTTTTTCCATTTGTGACGGGATCATAATATAAGGTGAAGCTGAAGTCAGCTCAACTGTCAGTAGAACCTTTTGCTAAATGCAGTAGACATATATGTATAGACTTGTTTTCATATATGATGAGGATTTTATAATATAAAGTACTGATAAGTAATTTTGCTTTTGAAGCCAAAAATCGTTAAACTCTCAAAACTACTTTAAGTCTGCCAAAGCTGTCTACAAAGCAGATGGAATGCATTAAAAAGGTCTCACTTTATTTAAAATTACTGCAATTTTCCAAATAAAAGATTGCATTTTCTCCTTTGGAAACAAAATATATTTCACATGATTTCTCAGGTTCTGTCTCTAGGGACCATTTAAAGATTTTCTTGCTATTTCTCGCTATAGTTTTCTAAGTTTGAAAGTCTTCATCTTTATAAAGATCAGAAGCAGCTAAAATATAAAGTCAAATATAATTAAGCAAAATGCCATACCTCTTGAGCACACCATCCGCACTCTGGACCCAAAGCAAGACACTTTGTGCATGTTACTGCATTTGAAGTGGCACATCTGTTTTCCGCTGCAATGAAATACAAACCCAAACATTCATGATTTATGATGATATGTGAAATTGTAAAATACCTATTTTTAAACCAAGATTTCAAAAATTACTTCTCCAGATTAAGAGTGATGACAATCTATTAAAAAATAAGTAAATCAGAACAAAGGCACTGTGGCAAGAGAATGCAATTTTCTTTTATTTACAGTCTAGGACTATATGCACAGATTAAATAAACTCCATTCACAATTCCCAAGGCCAAATTTTTAAGATCCTGATTTAGAATAATTCTGAAGTGCAAGTTTATCTTTGGCATGTATCATGCTGATTTACTGCCTAACAGAAAAAAAAATACTAGGTAGCTTATCTTTTCACAGACATTTTCCCTTTAAGTCATTTACACTTGACTGAATTATTCATTATTCACTCCTCATGAAACCCAAAGTATTTTCTCACCTTCTATAAATATTCTTTCTCTGTATATTCATATCTGCAATGAATAGTTTCCCAGAAGAGGAAGATTTTCTTTTCCAGAAGCAAATAGAAATGTATCCAGCACTACATGTGTCACAGATTGAACACACATCATTCTGTACCAACAATTGCAAAAATTGTGCCTACTTACATGTCTACCAGCAAAGTCCTTTATATCCTTTTTGCATCTTTGTTTTATAGATCATTTTGCTTAAGTTACTACTCTTTCCTATGAAACTTTGGCAGTTGGTATTGAGAAGAGTCTTCTCAAGGGACTTGGTGAGCTCAGCTTGAATGCCAGCATTAGTTTATCTTTTCACCATATTGAGCACAAGTCTCTTAAACACCAGTGCACCTCTAAACAAGAAAGAATTCACCTGCTAAGAGTTATATGAAGGGCATAAAATGCACAGATGGGTAGTAGTGCTGTTTAACAACACTGCTTTGTGGCATGTTCAGCATGCCATATTAGAAAATATATAGGGAACAAAATAAATTTAATTTCTGCATGCAACAAAAGGCTACATATGTTAATTGGTCCATTGTGTACATCATCATATCAAAACAGTTTGATGACAGGCTTGGTTTTCATCCAAAGTTTTAGCTACTGCACTAAGATTATTTCTTTCCAACCTGCAGTAACAACGCAAACCATCTCTCTTTTTAGGTAATGAGACAAACTTCTCACAGCGAACAGCGAACAGCTGTATTAGGAAAATATGTACTAAAATACCTTTTTTTAATATTTTGTTGATTTCAGCTATGGATTCTAAGATGAGATCCTGTATCACATAAACAGGTACTTTTCAACAGGTCACTTAGAACGATGGCTCATGCCAGGCACTAATCACAGTTAGCACGTTATTAGTACCAACAACACATGTACTGTTATCAGTATTAGCAAGCCCAGTGCAGCACATTTGCAGCATTATACTGACAAGTGTAGGTTAATGGCAATTTAAATAATTACAAAGGTCAGACCTTTACTATTGCGTATCAACTGCTGCTGATAATTTTTGCCATTGAAAGCAATGTGAGGGAAAAAAAGCATAAATGAAAAGGAGAGCTACATGTATGATATAAATAGTAAGTTGAAAAGCAGCCCAGGAAGGTGCTGGAACGCAGGGAAAACTGATTAAAGGGTGGGAGAGGTTGGTAAGGAAAAATAAAGGAGGAGTTGCTAAGGACAGAGAAGAACAAGACAAAATCTGAAAGGTTTTTGTTTGGTCTTTTTTGTTATAAAAACAAACACAACAAGTTTTACTTGGATGTGAAATGAGAGCAAGCTCATTCAGCACTAACACAATAAAACTTTTTTCATTTATAAGAAGATAGCAACTGCACTTTATGTTCTGCAGTCTGAAAAAGCAGAGCTAGAGGCCATAGAATATGTTAAGACATATTGCAGGAGAGGGAAAAAGTATGAAGATTTTTGGTAGGTACTGACATGCACAGGGTTGTAGATCTTGCCACAGACCTCTTTCTAGACAGTATTCATGAAGTGCAAAGACTCAGAATGAAAAGTTGTTGAAGGAGTAAAAATAAAAGGAATGTAATTGTTCCTGGCACACAAACATCCCTCCCATCTTCAACTGGATATCAAAGAGAGCAGAGATGAAAGGCATTACAAGAAAAAGAGTGATAGATTCAGTAAAAGTGTCAAAGGATGAGGAAAAATGTAAGTTGCTGATCTGCAGCATAATAGTGGTTTTAAGACCACCATGGAGCAAAATACAGAGAAAATTACATGAACTTTGGAGTTACCCATTCAAGTTAATATCCATTATAAGAGACAGAGGTGTTCTGATAAGAATAAATAGCTGGCATGATAAAAAGAGAAACTTGTGTTTCTAGCTATTCAGATAACGAATGAGGAAGATTAATTCCTAGTCATTGCAATCAGTTATCCAAATAAACCAAATAATAAGTATGGCCTAATTAATTTCCTGAAATATTATCTGAGACTCTTTTCTTAAGACATATAATCCTATCTGCAAAACACATACTTTAATTTAAATGTCACTGACCACATAACAAAATGTTAACACCTTTTTTTAATATGCAAAAATTGCTAAAAAACCAACGTGTCTCTATGTGCCGTTTTCCAGAGGCATTGGAAAACAGACTGAAAAATAACTGTTCTAATTTTTTTTCTGTATGGTTAGTTTATTGAATCTATTGAAACTTGATTTAGTTTATTAATACAGCCTGTCTAGTAAAATATAGAGGGGTCTGTGTGCCTTTGCAGACTGCTAAGACAGAAAAAAAAAATCTCAAAATCCAGTTTCAGTGTGATCATGACAGATGAAACACTTTAACAAATGAGATATACAGTACTGCTGGATGCAAATCTCTTTGCTGATAACTCTCCAGTCTCAAGAGCTCCATTTTCACAACATGAAGCCACAGGTTGGCAATAGACAAGCTTGGAACCGTTGGAGCAAAAGGTTGAAATTTGTTGTTTTTTATAAAGAGAAACTGGAAAAAGTTGAACTAATTTCTTTATTTATTATTCTGTCTACATCACTACTCTGGTTCCCAAGGACATAGTCCATTACAACAGTAACATTTATGGACATGCTTTCATTCATCAAATATTTATTATTTAGTTGTAAGCCTACTCTAAAACCGTAACTGTTTAAGTATAAACTTTTCAGTTGCTTTAAAAAAATCATGGTAAAGCAAGAAATATTTTTTTATGAGTTGACTTAAAAAAGAGCTGAGATTTTTCCTGCCACTTCACCAAAAACAGAGTCCAGACAAGACTGAGTTACTGTTCAGCCAAAGCTAAGAGCTAGATTCTATTGGCTTTGTTTGAACTGATGTATGCCAAAAGGTATTTTTGACAAGGGCCAAATTCTGTGCTGGGAACTGCACAGGCATATGCATATAATAAAAAGTGCATCAGGTTAAACTACACTTTTCCAGCTTACTCCACAAAATTACAACCATGCTCCAACAACTGCAGCTATTTACAGTGATCACAGGTGTGGCAAGCCTAAACTCCCTAGAACAAGAGGGATCAAGGCAAGACAAACATAATACATGTTATAATTATATCCTGCCTCCTTATTATGAAAGTAACCTTATCACAATCAGGGCATTTATCTATGAGATGAAATAGCAATAAAGCACTCTGACATCTCAGAGGGGATGTTAAACAGGTTTTCAGACAGCACTTTGTTCAAGTATAGCCAAGAATTCAGATCTGCATCAGCTTCACAGCTGGTACATGCTTGTGCTGGTTTTGGAGGGTCTACCACATGCTTTCTTAAAAGAGAAAGCCAAAATATACCTTGCAGCTTATACTCCCTGATCATGGCCCTCACACTGGTGAGCACTCATTAAGGCAAGAAGATAGGAAATTACCTAGCTTCTACAGAGATGGTTTTCCTTCAACTGGGCATCTAATCTTGCTCAAGGTCGGCCATCAACCAGGCTATCGCTCTGCACAGATAATGAATGAGGCATTCAGAAACACATATATAGCCTAATATATGAGGAAAGCTGCAGCTTTTATGCAATACACTGCAGTTACCTTCACCTTTCTGTCTTCAGAGCCGAGCAATATGACCCTGCAGAGGGGACAGACAGTGATGGTCCCATCTAACACATGGCTTTACGATTCACTTTGGCTGCACTTTGGCTGAGTGTGCAGGGACAATGAAAAGCATTACAAAAATGCTACAGAGGAGGGATTATTTTTCCATGATTATTGTGTCGGACAGTTACTTGCTCAGATTACAGGAAAAAAATGAGTGTCTGTGCTTTAACTGCCAATCCTAAAACCCAGTCCTGGAATTAGGGATTTTTCCCCTCTTTTTTTCTTTTTTTTTCTTTTCTTTTTTTTTTTTTTTTCAGACAAGAAATAACTCTCTCTGCCTCTTGTACCATGCTTTAAAAATGCGCTATGTCATCACTAGATTTTTCAAGCAGATTACAAGGTATGCCCCAAAATCAGCTTTAAGAGGTATTCAACCTTGCCCAGGAAAGGAGATTTCAACTTGAATGCTGTATGTACACTTTTTATGCTTTGTAATAAAATCCTAAGATTACTTGAGAAGAATACGAAACAACTTTTCTTTACTCTCCCTTTTTTTCTATTACATATGGGATTTGTTAATTTGTTTCACTTCTCCATTAATGGTTGGGCACTTTAGTTTCACTATTTAGACAAAAAGCCACACACTGATTTTAAAATGTTTTTTTGCCAGCAACAGAAGAAGCAGTAAACTAAAATGCTGCATGGCAGAGACATGTTTTTGCAAAGAAAATAAAGATGTGTAAAAGAAAGGTGCAAAAACCGGTTAAATTCTAAGCTCTCAAAAAACCTGGCGAGTAAAAACACCTTTCCAAACAAACAAGCTAAATCCTTCCCCCTCTATCCCCCAACCCAAACTAATCAACTATTATAGTGTCCCTAAAAAGAGAAATGGAACTGGAAGAGATAAACCATAGATGTTACAGAGATGGTAAGAGGTAGAGGTGAGAATTGAATAAAAAGTCTTTGCATATCTAAATGAATGTGGTGAAAAGAATCACTAGTGAACAAGTCATCATAACTGACAAGGACTTTCTATTCCTAACTCTGCCAAATATCTGCCTCCTGAGAGTTTTGGGGTTCCCCAAATAATCGGCATTACCGTATGAACACAGTACCTTTTAAACATGAGGGTCATTAGTGAGAGCTACACAAGTGATTTAAAAAGACATTAAAATGCAATGCAGCAGTCTGCCCTGTGAGTTTGTGCCTTTGCAAAGCGTGCTGCCCTGTGAGTTTGTGCCTTTGCAAAGTGTGCAGGGCAAAACAACGAGATCTTCCTTTTTTGCACATTGTGTAAGATCCGAGTGATGCCACTGGAGAGAGCTGACACTGGATTTCAGCTGAAAAGTGCAGACAAAAGGGGAGGACACCTCTGTCAGCATAGCACTAGGGAAGCCCTGGCAGAAAACAACAGTCACAGCTGATGCTGCAAGACGGAAAATGCATCGTAAGTCTGCTCTGTAATTCATGTAGACATGGAGTTCCCAGGAAATACAATCACTGAATATCATTCTCTAATTACTTCTGTAGTAAGAGAATGATATTCATACTGAGCTTTGAGCCAATTTTATAAGGCTCAATAAGGGGAAGTGGTGGGTTCAGTCAGAGCAACCCCATGTGGCGCTACAGGCTGGGGGGAAAAGGCTGGAAAGCTGCTAGTGGAAAAGTCATTGAGGTTCTGGAGCGTGTCCAGAGAGAGGCAATGGAGCTGGGGAAGGGTCTGGCACAAGTCTTATGAGGAGAAGCTGAGGGAGGTGGGGTTGTTTAGTCTAGAGAAAAGAAGGCTGGGGGGGAGCGGGTGCTTATCAAGCTCTACAATTAACTGAAAAGGACGTGATAGCAAGGCAAGGGTTGGCCTCTTCTCCCAGCTAACAACCAATAAGACAAAAGGAAATGGCCTCAAGTTGTGCCAGGGAAGGTTTAGATTGGATATCAGGTAAAATAACTTCATTAAAAGGGTTGTTAAGCCCTGGAACAGGCTGCCCAGGGAAGTGGCAGAGTCACCATCCCCTGGAAGTATTTATAAGACATGTAGATGTGATGCTTGGGAACATGTTTTAGACTTGTGCTGGGTTAACAGTTGGACTAGAGAATCTTAAGGATTTTTTCCAGCCTAAATGATGCCATGATTCAAGGAGATACGCCTGACATTTTCTGAGCCTACATGTGTCTTTCTTATCCTCATCCCTCTGAAAAGTTCCAGCACTTACAAGAAGTGCAGATCATTCAAGATGAAGACTTGGGGAACACAAGCTTCAGACAGATGCATAGTAATGCAAATTTTTCTTTTATATATATATAAATTTTGAAGGTTTTTTTTTTTTTTTTTTCCCCAGAAAGATGTATATAACAGCATTTTAGAAAAGATACTACCCACAGTAGCTACTGGTATAGCAGTTAGGACTCAAAAACACCAACGTTCAAACCACAGCCTCAGACATGGCCTTGACTATGAGAGACAGAGCTTTTGACTAATCCGATCTGACTTTGTTCCCAAGCCACAATACAGAATGAAAACAAGCAATGCAACCTTGAAATTTTTCACAACACAATTTTTGTTTCTTGGCCAACTTTACTTGTAGCCTCTCCTTTCTATGAAACTTCCGGCTTTTCTGGGAGATGGTTACATTTTGTTGATGCAATTCATGCCTGCAAACAATGAGTCAAAGACTACTTGACTTCAGAAACTAATCTATCCTGTCTCTTACAAATAAAAACATATAGGAAAATTTACTAGGATTATATCATTAGAAGAGACTCATTTCCCACAGTCATAAAAGCTAATGCTTCTATGGCACAGATTCCTGGTCCTGTTTGCACAGCTTTACACCAATAAAAATGCAAAGTATATGGAACCAGAAAGATTAAAATGTATTTTTTTATTCAGTCCCTTCACTTCAAGGAAACTTCAACATGCGTGGACTTGTGTAAATTCCGTGTCCTAGGATGGAACACGGGCATAGAAATCATTTACTCCAGTCATCTACAGCTGCTAGAAACTCCCTCAGAACTGACCAGATTGAATAGTCATGCTGCTCGAGCAAAGCATAGAATAGCTACTGCCATATATCTACTCCTAATTTGTGCATTAGTAAGCACTGCTAGCAAGTAACCCATCACCAGCCCTGAATGGTTGGTATGTTTCGGTGTATTCTATAAAGTCTTACCTAATTAGGAGATCATAATGGTTACAAAAGCAGATAAAAAATACTACTTTCTTCCTGCTTAAGAAGTTCAACCTTGAATAGAGGACAAGCCCAAGCTTTATCTCCCACCTATCTTCCATAGCTCTACCTCCTCAAACCACGTCTTCAACCCCCTATTGTTTCTCTAATGTACCTTTTAATTGCATATCTAATCATCACCAAATTGTTGCTTTCTGCCCCACTGGAGCATGACCTCATCCTGGTCTTCATTCACATACCCAGCAGCAGTGCAGAGGATTGGCAACTGCTAAGAATAACTCAGAGCTATTTCCTCCCACATAGTGTCACCAAACCTGATAGGTTCTTAGTCCATAGCAATGCAAACAGCTTACTTCACTCTCTTTTATCTACATACATGGTGGTTTGGAACAAACCTACTCTGCATTTTAGACCGAAATTCCCAAAGCTGACAACCTAGGGGAACAAGTCCTTCAGTTCTGAACACAAAATGATAAACTGAGGTGAACTTTTACAGAAGATTTTCCTGAAACAAACCAAAAGCCTCAAACCAAAAGCCGTGCGCACGCGGATTAGGGAGACAGGTCAGAGTTGAAGCAAAGCATTGAACACATAATACAGTTTACACGCGCAATGAGAAAACCTCAAGAATATTAAATAAAAGCTAAGACTGGGATCAGAGAGGATAACCACCACTCCCTAAGGACTTGAATGTAGTCCACAAAATTGGGAGGAACATTTATTCAAGATGGCTATTCAAAAAATGTTACTATTTTCAAGAATACTAAATCTTTGGTATTTGTTGTTCCAGCAATTTGCTTTTCCATAGAATTTTCAGTCTCTAAAGATGGTTATTGTCCCTGAGACAAATTAGTAAAAAAAAAATTTCTGGGATTTTTTCATAATTAAAAACCTCAAAACCCAACCCACCTGTCTAGTAACAGAGACTGGCCAACCTCTATTTTAGGTTTAGCCTGTTAAATTTTTATAATCTGGGGGCAAAGATTACACAAAACATGACTGCAGGCTATAAAATATGCAGACTCACATACTAACTATAACTAAATAACAGGTGCACACGGCTGGTTTGAATGCAAGCTCCTGCTTCTCCTCCTTCAAGGAAGTATTCATATATGTGTATGGTCTGCAGGTGCAGCTTAAATGCTCTCTAAAGGACAGACTTCAAACATGAAAATTTTAGGTTTTAAACAGGTAGTGCTTTATTTAATGTTCTGAAGTATTGCCACAACATTTTTAACAGCAAAATGCACTCCAACAATTTTGCTTAGATTGGAAGAGCCTGCTTGCTGATGTCATTAGTTTTATTTAGTTATTTCGTGCCATTGGTGCCTGTGTGTAAGTTGTTACAAGTTTTCCTATTCCCTGGTAGTCTTGTTTGTACAAGAAGTTGGGAACTTGGTTGTTTCCAGGAAGAAGCTCCCATCTGAGAGAAGCAAGTTGCCCTCAGCACAAGTACTAATGCTTTCTACCCTGCAGAAGTAAGATGGAAATAAACTGTACTCTCAAGTATAGAACAAACATAATTCACCTAGCCTAATTCCTTTGAATACCAAGAAGGAACAGAATTTATTTTGGAAAGGGCAGCTACTGGTTTAATCACATTTGGACTACTTTTGTGATGCCAAGATACATCAAGCAGCTGTATTCATAACACTTCTACAATTGCAAAACACCAAAAATATTAAAATCTTCAATATCTGAACCCAACGAACTACTGCTGCTAACAACTCCCAAATCAGTGGGCAGAGAAGAGGCCTGAAGTAAAATTAAAAAAAAATCAAACATCCAGGAACATCATTCTACCCGCTTAAAGCTACAGAAATTTCCCCCTCCAATAATCATAGTTAAAATATTTGTCTCAGTATCTTTTGATGATCATAAATACTTCAGACTCATAATTATTGTCACCATGGATAAATACCAAGAAGTCACCACAGGCATATGACAATGAAATCATGGGAAGCAGAGAAACATATAAAGGAAAAAATCAATTATGAGCTTTGCAAAGTTTTTGATTTAGGCCAATCTAGCCTCAGCTAGAAGTTGCTTTTTTGGCAGCTTTCTAATGCTGTAAATTCCAATCATCCTGAAACACTTACATTTTGCTCAAGGGGTTATTCTTTTTCTGCCACCAGAACATGGGGAATCCTGAATGGCTGGCAAGAAGCTTACTTTTCTTCTTGGAGAAAGGTTCCATTACAGCGTACAGTGAACTAATTCATTAGAGCCCCACTTCCTTCCCAAAAGTTAAACTAAATAGCCCAAGTCTATTTATTTGCCAAAAGGAAAAAAAAAAAAAATTAATAAAATTCAATTACTTAGAAAGGAATAACAGACCATATCCTACTTTGTCCATCAAAAATTATGTTTGCCTAAGCAGATGAGAAAGCATTATTACATCTTTCCACTGATTAGACAGAAATCAGCCATTAGTAGTGGAGATACAGGAACTTTGAAAACAAGACTTTGCTGAAAAGGAAGATTGTAAGTAGAATGAGAAGCACCAAGGCATTAAGAATTTTATTAAAACAAACAAAAAACCCCACAAAAAGTTTATTAACAAAATGGAACTGATTTTCTTGTCCAGTTTTCTGTTTTCAGTAAATTCATCATGAGAAGTCAAATTTATACCAAGATGTCTGGATTACCAGTTACAATAGAAGCAGTAAATAGTTCACATATATAAGTTTTGAAAATATATTACTTTAGTGCCACTAATATATTTTAAGAACAATGAGCAAACTTTAAAGACCAGAACACCAAGCTTTTCCACTTGTCCTTCTTATCCTGACAGAACTCATTAAATCCCAGTCACTGCCTAAAATACACCAATCCTAATCTAAACAAGTACAGTTTTTCTATATGCAGTTTTTAAAACATACATGGTTGGGAAAAAAAAAAAATCATGTAGGTAATGTAGATTTAATTTGTATATTAAGGTTAATGTTTCTTACATCAGATCTATTAATAGAATCATAGGATAGAATCAGAGTAATTTAGGTTAGAAAGGACTGGTAAGATCATGTAGACCAGCACTTAAGCCAATACTGCCAAGTCCACCACTAATCCTCTACACTGATATATATTTACATGAAAAACTTGAGTTTATATGCACCTGTCTGAGGCTTCTGTTCTTCAAGTTTTTCTCCTGAATGATTCCACCTTCATATAAGTGGTGGAACTTCTCAGAGAGGAGAATAAGAAAGGCTCAGGAGTACCTCCTTGAATCACAGAATAATTTAGGGTGGAAAAGATCCTTTAAATCCTCTAGTCCAACTGTTAACCCAGCACAAGCCCACCACTAAAACATTCCTAAGCATCACACTTATGGGTCTTTTAAATCTCTCCAGGGATAGTGGCTCCTCCTTTTCGTTGGGCAGCCTGTTCCAAGACTTGCAAGCCCTTTCAGCGAAGAAATTTTTCTTGATATTCAATCTAAACCTTCCCTGGCACAACTTGAGGCTTTCCTCTCATCCCACAATTTGTTACTTGGGAGACGGCATCCAGAAATGTGAGGTCCCTAGTTTCTAAATAAGAACTTACAAAAATAATGATGACTCTGACTTTCTGAAAAAGTCTTGATAAATATCAGTAGCCCATGGCAACTTACACAATTTGTAAATAAAATACCTTCAATTTTCTTCTCCTATGGTAATTAATAATTAGTTTTAATTGTCCCAGACTTAAGACACAACATGGACAAGTCATCACAAATTCTTCATAGGGATTTGGAGAATATTACCAGCTTTTATGTGCTCTATAAAATATATGGGAGGTTATAATCTGACATTTTAATATCCTCTTGTGGAATAGAGGTCACTTAATGAAGATTTTCTTTTGCTTCCACGAAGTTCATATTCTGACATCTTTCTGACAGTCTGGGGATGTAAATTAAACTTAGATTGTACTTTAATGGAAAATTAAATTTATTCATTCAGGCCTCTTGACTAATGGGGTGCAATTTTTGCTTTCCTAGTTGTTGCAGTTCCAGTCCTTGAAAATTTAAAGGCCCCAAAAGAAGCAACTGCCTCTTCAAACTGTAGAGTATTTCTGCTGCATGCAATCTTCAGACTGCCTTGACAACTTTTCTCAGCAACAGCATATCCAAAGTGACAGTCAACCTTCTCAGAGCATCAAGAGTATGGTTATTGCTCCTTGAGTTCATCAACTGTCCCTCTCCTCTCTTTTCTCAGTCTCATCTCAAACATCTGTAGCATGAAAAATTGTAAATACAACACATGCAACTAGAGTTCATTCAACCAGAAAAAAACCATAAAATAACTACAAAAAAAAAAAAAAAAAAAAAAAAGCCTTACCACATAAGCCTCTCCGAAGAGACATGAAATTGCAACAGGTTATGAGAAGTGTACAATTTGCATAGCAAATGTATACATGTTATTGGCAAAATATGCTCTTTGAGCAATGTGAACATAAACTAACCTCTCCCTCACTATTCCTCAGAACTGCAGCTTACAGCCCTCTCAAACACCCAGGCTGCTCTTCCCAAAGTCTGGTTCCCAAAGGTTGGCTTTCCCAATGATGGTCCATTACCCCTAGGGAGAAGATCACCCACAAAGACTCAGGAAATGAAAAATGGGTTTTCTCTTCTTGGATTGTTTTAAACCGCAGGAAAAGCCAAACTGGTTCAGAGTTGGGTATTCCATACAACTCAACTTCTTCCACTGAGTCTCAAAAGAAAATGGGCTGCATGGGTACTCAAGAGAATTAACAGACAAACACCAATTAAAGCCAACATGATGTATCTTTTATTTCAGACTTTTTTGTGTGCTTGTGTGTGTATCATGGGACATTTCCTGATCACCTCTCTTCAAAAACTTTCATGGGTGGTTTGAATAGCTTTTCTTATTCCTTTGAGAAGTAACACAGTAATGGTTTATAAAACTTTTTTACTAGGGGGAACATAAAGAAATCTGATGTGGCAAGACTGGCAAAGCACCAAATACCTGGATGGGAGAAAATTAAAGAATCAAAAGTCATACTATTGGCATAAATCAATTAACAACTGACCCCTTCATGATCACAGATCCTCTGCTTTCCCCAGTGGTCTTTCCAAATGATACTCCCAAGAAGACTGAAAACAAAAACTTTTAAAGTTGGTATTTAAAGAGACCTGTCAATCACAACTATCTAAGAGGATTGCTGAGTGACTCTTCTCCAAATTTTAAATCTGAGATAAAGATTTTTCATTCCATCCCATCCCTGTTTGCACATCACAAGTACACTCTGTTTACCTGAGCTTCATAGAGGAATAACTCCCTAGGTAATCTGGAAAGCACCAAATACCTTAGTTTTCAGATTTTAATATTAATTATAACTTGTTTGGGGACACTGCTGAGATTGGAACCAAAGTCCTCTGTTAACCCTGCCCAATAAATCATTCTTCAGTACTTAAGCCCCACATAACCCATGGGCTTATACAGGTTAAAAAAAAAAAAAAAAAAAAAAAAAAGTTTCAGCAGTTGGTTTCTGACCAAGGCAAGGGAAATGTCTTCACTGAAGTGAGCATGTACTCAACTGGTTAGCAAAATGCATACACATACTCTTGCTGTTGAATCCAGCTTTTATTCAATTCACTGGTTTATATCTTTAGGAGTTTGTCAGGTTTTAATGTTCAAACATAAATGTAGGGATCTGTAGAAATCCCTACAGAACTAGCTTGCTTCTTATGTCAGGTATTTGTTATAGTTGGCTTACTGAACTGCAAATTTCCTTTTGGTGAGACTTATTGAACAAGGGACTCTTTGTAGAAAGCAGCAACACTACTCTTTTTATCTGAGCTTACAGAACCTGCAATTTGGGCATTGCAAATTTACAGCATTGTGAGATTTCCTTCTGAGCTCCTTGTAACTTCAAACCTTGTGCCAAATTCTACCTTTACTTATCCCCAAGCAATGACTCACATCTCAAACTGCAGTTTACAGAACAAATACCTCAGGTAGTATCAAGATCTCCATTTTTCAATTAGAAGAGCCACAAATGCTCCAACAAGAATGAAATAAATTTGAGTTCAGTGTACATTTCATATTATTTCCAGTCTCTTTTAGAACTGGAGATTCAGTGCAACAGATATGCAGGTTCTGCCAACTCTGCACATAAATAAACTGGACTTGCTGATGGCACAGGAACAGCATGATGCTTTTCTCCATGCCCAGCACTGTCGATGCAGAAGCAAAGAGGAGTGGCTGCTTGAACAAAGCCACGCTGCCAAATATCTGTACATGGAGCTGCTGCCCAGTCTCTCTCAAAGCAGCCTGCAGACACTCAAAGAATCCACTCAAAGCTGGTGCTGCACTGGCTATCACAACCAAATGTAAAAATCACAAACAACATTAATAATAAAAAAAATTCACATGTTCATTCACAGAAAAACAGAACAGAACATTCTTCTTGCTTCAGCTGTGGCTGTAGCCTGTAAAGTGATTATGTATGAAGGAAAGAATTCAGTGTGTCTTTCAGCTTTCATGAATTAGCAGTTTTCAAATGAAAAGGAAAAAACAAGGTCTATCTGAGTTATAGTCTGCCCTATCTGAGAGCTGTTGTCACAATAAACACATAACCCATGACGCATCGCCCATATATATTTTCACTATGAAGCACAACAAAGACAGCAAGCATCCTTCGGCACAAAAGCCCCATGCACAACCTCCCCCCTGTGGCATTCTGTTCTGATGCATTATTTGCACTAGTGTCTACCCAGGAACTACACTCATGAGCAAGCACAACACTGCATTCAGGCACAGAACCATCCTCTTCATAAAGTTTCAATTAGCCTTTCAACTCAATTGCACCGCATAAAAAAGAATCTGGGATACTACATACAAGGTCATGTTTCATAACAAATTTAATAATATATTTTATTTTTCCTATTGACATTTAGTTTGGTCCTGAATTCAAAATATGAAGCCAAAAAAGCAAAATAAATTATCCTATGAAAGTTAACAAATTATTCCATTGTTTTTAATAGCACTGGGCAAATCCTACTGAATTAGGCATGAATTTGTCACATATGCAGTAAAGAACTTAAGACTAATACATTGTTCCCATTGTAAATCTTAGTTTTAGAGGTTACATGTTAACATTTTAAATCAGTTCCAGGCTTAAGCTGGGAAATGCCAATTATTCCACAAGCAGGAAAAAAAAAAATACAGAAAGATGACTGACAATCAGATCTGCTTTTATGACCACTGCCAGCTAAGTAAGATCCTTTATGAAATACTTGACTAACCTGCTTGCTCTGTACATTTGCACAAACTCCTCTCAGCCTCCACACATTAGAACAGATGCTCGGAGCTTTGGGAAGCAGTTTCACAACGCGTGGAGTTACCCACATTTACCAGAGCCTTTTTCACCCGAGGACCGAAGCTCTTGGGGAACTGTCAACACGCACGTTACTCCAAGGTAAACAGAAGACAATCTTACAATCGCAGCTCTATCCCTATTTAACCCTGACACTGCATGCCAAAAAGCAGAGTGCTACCATCCCCAAGAACTATCCATCCCTAACTTGGGTCCCCGGGGCGGGTCCGCGTGCGGCTTCACGGAGTGTTGCGGAGGGTGCACTTCAGGAGCTCGCAGCACCCTGGAGCGCGATACTCCCGCCGGCTTCCCGGGAGCGAGCACGGCTCCCTAAGGGCGGGACAGCTAAATCCCGGCTGGCCCCGGCGGTGTGAGGTTCGGGCAGGGGCCGGCCGCTCCAGCCCAGCTCTCCCCGCAGGTACCGTCCCTCCGCCGGCTCGGCCCGCCCGCCCGGCGAGCGTCGGTGGCGCCGGGCGGTCCCAGCTGTCAGCACTGCGCTCCAAGGCAGCCGCCGGGCCCGGGCAAGCCCCCCGCCCACGCACGACCCCGCGACAGAACCAAACCCGGCCACAGCCCCAGCCGGCCGGGGCACGGCGAGCCGCCCCAGGCGCTCGGACACTTACAGCGCTGGCAGAGTCCCGGCACGGCCGCCAGCAGCCGAGCCGCCCCGAGGAAGGCTCCGGGGCCGCGCTGGCACCTGGGCACGGAGACGATCCCCGCGGTGAGGCACGCCAGCAGCGGCACCCACATCGTGCGCCGCGGCCGGCACCGCTCCCGCTCCCTCGCCCTCTTCTCGGGGCCGTGTCTCGGCGCCGCGGCGCGCTCAGTCCCGGCCCCCGCGGGGGCGGCGGCGGCGGGGCCAGGGGAGGGGCGGCGGCGGGCCCGGCACAGGTAGGGCGCTCGGCGGGGCGGGCGGGAGCCGCCGCATCTCGGGGGCAGCGCCTGCCGCGCCCCCGCACCCCGCCAGGGCCGGCCCGCCCCCGGCAGCGGCGGGGCCGCGGCCGAGCGCGGAGCTTGGCTCTCTCCATCCGCCTCCAGCCCGGCGCGCCAGGGGCGCCTCGCCGCCCGCCCTGCCCGGGGGGCGCGGGGAGGCTCCTGGCACCGCGCGAGGAGCGGCAGCGGCGGCGGCTCCGCACCTCCCTCGGGCGGAGAGGGCGGCTGCCGGGAGGGGCGGGGATAGCCGCCCCCTGCCCGCCCCCGCCGGGGCCAGGTGGACGCTGCCCGCCGCCGCCGGGGCCGCCTCTCCGCGCCGGGGTACGGGGTCTGCTGAGGACGGGGAGGGAAGGGTAGGAGACGGCGGCCGGCGGCGCTGCGCGGCGCCGTCCGGCCCCAGCGCGGAGGGTGCGCGCAGGGCCCGCGGGTTGCCAGGAGACGGCAGCGGGGCAGGTTCCGCGGGCGGGAGTGCGGGGGCGGGCTCGGCGGTGAAGTCACTGCGCCCGCCCGCGCCTTTGTTCGGCGGCGGCTCCGGTCGCGGCTCCCCCCGCTCGGTAGGGCCGCTGCTCCCGGGCCGGGAGGCGGGTGAAGGCAGGGGACATGGCGCTGCGCCGCCAGCCCCCGGCGCCCCAGGGCAGCCCCTCGGCCCCGCCCCGAAGGCGGGGCCGGCCCTCGCTCCATATTGACCCCCCCGCTTGGCCGTGCGACCCTCACCCCCGTCACCACTTGCGCGCCCCTAGGCGCTGCCCCAGGCCCGGCAAAGCCGCCGTTTCTGCCGGGGCATCCCACTAGAAGCAGTGCGCCGGCCCCTGGTGCGGACCGGCAAAACACCCCCGGCCACTTCATGTCACCTAAAAACACCTCCCCTCCTTTACCGCCCTCCCCGAATGATCTCTGCCCGGAGTTTCCACCCCTCTGGGCGCAGTGGGAGTAACGCAAAGGTTAACCGTGCCCGGAAAGTACCGCGCCGTGCGGGCCAGGAAAGCCCCGCCGGGCCAAGGTGCGACCTCCGCCCGCCGCTCCGCCCCACCCCGCCCGGCCCGGCTTCGCTCTCCGGCGGAGCTCCCTGCAGCTCATGTCGCTGTGCTCCTCTGGAGGGCTCCGCTCCCCGGTAAATGCTGGGGGTGCAGGCGTTTTCCCGGCAGGTAAAATTCACCTGGGCATCTCGCCCTGTCACACGCCCGGCTGCGTTACGGGGTAGGTGTGCCGACCTCGGGTCTCTGATGGCCAGCCTTATGGCATCCTTCATTTCTGATACCGGCGACAGATGACAGTGCGCGCAGGATCCTAAAAGGATCTCCGTGCCGCATCCAAGTCTGCCTATGCGGGGTACAGCTTTAATAAATCCTGCAAATGCTACCAGTGTAAATAATGTGCTGTTTCTCTGTCTTTACGAGTGAAGGGCTGCAGAAGCCTTTTCACATCCTGTGCTAAGCCTTGAGGAGTCATGCATGGTTTAGCATCTCAGTGTCAGAGGTCAGAAACTAAACACGGTAGGTTTGTTCAACTGTGCTGAGGAAGAGTTGGCCATGAAGCAATCCCGTGGTCCCACTCCTGGGAGTTTTTAAATGATGTATCATCTTTTTTTGCTTCATTTTGGAAAAATTCCCCATTTCAGACATCTGACTGTCATTCCTTGAGTGGTCACAGCCCAAATGGGGATATGGGATGTGAGAAAGCCATATGCAGTGACATTCAGAAGGAAGTTTAGCATCTACAGGACTTCAAATATTGTGTCATTCTTAACCTAAAAGCTCTATGATTTCCGAGGTCACAGTCTCAAACACTGTAGATGGAGAGCTACATGTCCCTTGAGAACTCAGATGGGTGCTATTTGAAATAAGATACACTGGTGACAGATGAACTAAACTCAATCTAGTCCTATTGGATACTGTGATGTCTAATTTGTAGATCAAGATGTTGCAAATTTATGGTGATTCAAATGTATCTGAAAAAAAAGGATTCAGATAATACATGAAAAAATTCAAGGAAATACCTTTAAAGAAAATACCAGCAGAAACAAAAGTGACTGAAACTGGAATCTCCTTGTTTTGGATTTTTCACCTGTATAGTCTACATTGTGCTGATGGGAGGAAGTATACAGTAAATATTCCATATAGATATATTGTGTATAAAACTATTTATTTGACAGAATGTAAGTTATCATAAGCAACATAAAGAAAATGGCTATGTCCTCAACATCATGAATTATCTTCTGAGTCTCTAAGCAAAGGTTGTTCATCATACAAATAGGAAACAGTCATTACATGCACTACTCCTGATGAGAACATCATGCAAGGATTTGGTATTATGGGCAGAAAGACAATACCTATAGTCTAATGTGGGAGAAAAAAATTTGGATAATTTTCATATAAAATCTGATAATAAGGTAACCAAAATTAAACCACTCTGGTCATTAACTTAAACCTGAAAAAGTAATGAAAAGGATGCCAATACTGGGTGAGAACTATGCACCCTGAATGAAGTCACCAGTAAAAAAGCTAAGAGCTGAACATGCCAATAGTTTAGGCCTCAATGTATAGAGGCTCCTGTAAGAGTTTAAAGTATAGTCTGCTGGATTATGTAAAATACCTTATTTCCTTAACTTAATTCTTCCCGTGGTGCTATCCAAGGATTAAAAACATTTACTTTTCAGTGATTGCATGTTTGAATATATTGTTATTTAGACAGTGTTTATAATGCAATAATATAATTAGGCAGGAGTTTTGAATAATAATTCTAGTCTTGCAAGAGGAGAAACTGACTCATCCAAGGTCACATAAGAGAGTATGAAACTCTTAAACTCCTGTAACAAGGAATTTAACACCACTGGAAATGGATTTAAACTCGCAATCCATTGTCCTATCCACAGGGCTATGAATCCTTGAAACAATGTGTTTTTGGAATCTCTGTCCTTAGAGAGAGTTGAAACTCAGCGGAACTGTGGCTTCTTTCAAGTATTTACATATGCTTTATTGAAACAAAATGCAATTGTCTATCACCTTGTTGGTGAATAGTCTCTCTTTTCAGGAAACAGCTTTGAAAATATTGCATCTGCAATGAATGATAACTAGAGCTGGTCAAAAACCCCAAAACTTTTCTTATAAAAACCATGTTCCTTTTTTGGTTGAATCTTTCCAACCATCTTTAATGTGCCATTTCATGGGGGAGAGTCCAAACCAGGACTGCAAAGGGAAGATTGATGGTGTTTTACAACTTCTAATATCAAAACTTTTTTTAAAATAAAAAGAGTTCATTATCTGATCTTGTGATTTCTTACATTATCATGGAATCTTAGATACAATTAAAAACCCCATAAAAAGCATTTTAGTACTCTTAAATTAATTTTACTTTCCTCCAACTTCCCTATTTTTATAGTATAGAATCCTGCTAGAGTGCAGTAATTGTTTTGGATTTGGTGGCTTCACTTGATCCCACTGCTGTGCAAATTTGAATTTTTTTGCAGTGTAGCTAGAAGAATCATATACTTGTCTTCAGATAGAATTGCATTTGCTGTCACTTGGGTTCATTTCTTTATACAACATTTGAATCTAAAACTCCATGTGTTTCATATAAAAAGGTCAGTGTATTGTGCAAATCCTTTATAACCTATCAATTAAAAATGATGGAACAATTCAAAATCAGTGACTATTCCCAAAAAACAATTGCCAAGAAGTCATAGGCCTCTTCCTCAGGAGTGCAGACTATGAACAATCCACCTATGCTTTTTATTATATACAGAAAAAAATCTACATATAATTCTAGCTGCCTGATGCAGTACGTTATTTTTTTTTTTTTTAACAAAATGTGCTCTTATTTTGTAATTCTGAAAAATTTGTGATGCATTTCCTTAGAAGATATTAAAACTTTGCACATTAATTTTAATTTCTAGGCTTAGTTCTTATTATGAGGCATCCAATACTCTGTTTAATATTTTTTGTGAAGGCTTACATTGGTTTCAGGTGGACATTTCATGTGAGCTTACAAATCCTACTTAGGTTTACAATTTCAGTAGGCCTGCATGAAATTATCTACCTATTTTCATTTATCCTCTCAGTGTTAAAAGTTTGGTCAATGTCATGCAGAGACAAGTGGGATACCATTATTTATTTTCCATATACGCAGCCTGGTGCTTACGTATACTGCATCTAAATGTTGTTATTCATAATTTATTTGGAAAGCTTGATCTATAAAATTATTTTCTTTTCTGCTCTGTTTGGCAGGAATTTCTCCATTCTGCTTGTCTGAGAAAATTACTTGCAATACCTTGCTGGTACACTTTTCTTCCTTGTTTATATAACCAACTGAATTGTAAAATTTTTATATTAAAAAATAGTATGTAATTCTCCTGAAATCTCAGAGCATGATCTTGTGTACTTCAGTGCTTCTGAAAAATCCACTGAAGAAGACTGTGTTATAAGACAGTAAAACTCAAATATTTCAGACTATTGCAAGAAAAGAAAAAAGCCTGTGCTGATGGGTGCTCAACAGCAGTGGTCAGCAAGCAGTTGAGACAGGCACAGCAGTATCTTCACAGGTGAGAAGGTATCATTCTCTTTAGGGTTTACTAGGTTAAACTTAATGCTATCACTTTTATACAGACACTAGTGCAGACAACTGATCTGTAAATAAGCACTGAGGGGGCCCCAATGTAGGTGTCCCTGTCCTCTGTTTAAGAAACAGTAGGATGAGTTTTCTAGAGACAAGGAAGCATAAGAAATTATCTATGTAATCCCCCTAGGATGCTCAAAACCATAAAAATATGTATTGTAACAAGTGGTCAAAGCTGAAGTTGTTTATTGAAATGGTCTAAAAATCTCTTTCTGGAAGTAATTACTGAAAAACCCCAGTAGTATATTTAGTTGAACAGATGTATTCTGAAAGAAGAACATTTCAGTTGTTATCACATGAAGAGTTTTAAAGAACAGTGTTACACTAAGATTTTTTGGTATTTCCACTATGCATTTTTATGTGATGGAACTGGCATTTTAGATAGAAGTATTTTCTTTTGACAAATACACAGTGTTGTGTTTTGAGTCTTTCTGACTTCAGAGATATGAGCTCCCCTGTGGTCTGTCTTCGAAGTATAAAATTTACCTGGGATTCTTCTCTGTGCTGTCATTAATACTTTCCAGATATTACTTCATGTGTTTACAGGCACCGTGGCTTGATTTCTGAAAGGGATAGATGGATGAACAGTAGGCCAGATTAGTTATTTCATTAACCTTATTTCAGTGGGATTTTGGCCTGAAGGGCCACAGACCTGACCCTGTGTTGCTAATCTGTGTGCCATTTTCCTGTTTTCCTTCAGTAACTAACAGAGAAAGAAGAGCATATAATTTTAGTTTTATATTCACAAAGGACTGCAGCTCACCCAAAAACAGTCATAGCATCTTTGAAGCTATGTTGTTTTCCAGCTCCATGGAGAATGGGTGAAGACCAGGTGTCATTTTGATAGATGTAGGTATAGATCCACAGCCACTGAATCAACTGAACTCTGAAAACACATTTCACAGAATAGTTTGTGACATGCACAGATAGCATTTTTATTTCTACAGAGGAACAACAGCCACTGTCACACACTTTGTTGTTGTTGTTGTTATTGCAAGTTTAAACCGTCCACAGAACACTGGCACACCATGTTTTTTTCTTTATTTTACCTCCACCCATTTCCCTCTGTTCTTGTTGCCTGTCTCCCACCTTTCTCTCTGGTACTTGAAAAAAGTATGTAGTCTCCACTTAGTGCTGAGAGCCAACATAGGTTCTCATCAAATGACTGTACTATACCTCAGGTGTTTTTATTTTCTTCTTCCTCATTTTTTTCCTCTTTTTAATTTTTTTTTTTTTTTCCATTGAAGACTACTACTCCCATTCTGCCTTCTTCCTCATCTGCATTAAAAAGTTTATTCTTTCTTCTCACCTTCCCTCCCACCCAGTTACTTTGAATGGATCCTCAGATACTTACAGGCCTCTTTTTTCCCCCACCTACTCCTTCTCTGTGTCTCTCACTTCCCTAACGGAGTCCCAAGGTCGTGATTGCTGCTGCTGCAGCCATCTCAAGCAGCATCGCATCTTCTTCCTCATCCTCCTTCCAATTTCACCCTTTTCTGTCCCCTGGGTTTAAGAACCTTGGGTTACCAAATGTCCAGATGAAATATTCTTTGATTGTACAGTAGGCCTGACATTTTTGGAAGTTTTCAGAGAAAATTCCCACATTTGCCCCTAACGGCCATTAGCTCACTTGTTATTTCCCAGAGGTTTCCTATGTTATGTTTTACAAGGAACTGGTGGAAAGTAGGTAGAATATAGTAGATAGTAAGTAGGAAATATTTCTTGGGACTTCTGAAAGATCGAAGTTCCTTCTGAGAAACTTTTGAGGAAATTGGGTGTTAGAGGTTGAAAGGGAAAGTTAAGATGCGGTTCATAAATAGCACTGGGGCTGTTTAACAGAAATTAACATTCATTTATAGCTCTGTATAAGCTCAGAAATGTCCTACAGTTCAAAAACAGAAGTTTGTAACTGGGTAACTGATGAGTGCAAATCATTTCTCCTGCCCATAGCTAAGCTGCAGCATTGAGCAGTGGCCGATGAGTGGAAAAATCCCACAGGCAAACTGTGTGTGTGTGGCAGAAGGGGGAAGTGGGAGGGGTGGGGAACACGGACAGGAAGTGGGTAGTTTTCCAGAATTATCAAAGGTTCTGGACATCTCTGGTGGAGTTTCATCTGATCTTGTCCTCAGCCTTGAAACATGTGCGCATTACAGCCTGCTTGCTCTCTGTGTGGTATTTACCTGCATATCCTCTCCCTTCTCTCACCAGATTGCTGCTCAAGACTCACTGCTAAAATGACAGCTGAAATAAATCAAGAAATATTTAAGTGCAAAATCATGAAAGAATGGAGGCAGATGGGGACATTTAGAAATAGTAAAAAAAAATTGCTTATTGATTTTTGTAATTGTTTCAAATATGTTTACACACACATATATATATATATCTTCTCGCCTCTTACATTCTGCTTATCTTCAGACTGTTTTTATTTTGGTATAAGAGCATGAATGTTTGGGCAGCACCTCACACAAATTCACCCCTTCTTCTGAAAGATATCTTTACTTCTGATTTTTTTTTTCTCCTATCAGTAAGTCTTCTCTTGTCTAATTCCAGGATCCAGTGGAACTGTAGTTATTGGTTTTACTGTTCATCCTTTCAACTATAATAAAGCAAAGATTCTTTTCAAAATAACATATAATTAACTCTTGGAATTTGCTGGATGCAGATAAAAATATTTACAAGAAATTTGTGGGATTTAAAAAGAGATATTTATATGAATTGTATGTGCCTTTACATTAGCCAGGATAAAAGTTCATAACAAAGGTAAGCTTTTGTACCTCAGAACAAGAGCTGGCCACTTTCTAAGGCTACACAGAAATTTCTCCTGCAACCACACTGTGGCATGTTACTTAAAGATGTTTTCCACCTTTGCTGAAACATCTGGTACCAACTGTGACTAAAGTCCAGCTAAGGCATGAGAAGGAGTAGGGTATTAATGTATTGCTAAGGAGCAGACACTTTTTTTGCCTCAGTTCTAGTCTGAGCTGAGGCAGTCAGGAGTAATTCAACTGTTCAGCTGTATATAAAGTCAGTATGAACTGAGAACCAAAATTAAGGCCACACTGTTAGCATGTGCTTGAATATAGTACACAGCTGCCTTAGGATTTGCTAGACTGTATCTTTTTATCTCAAATGGAAAATATTTTACAAAATTAAGTTATAGCCAGGCTAATAATTTGTTCCATTAGAATTTAGTTAATGTGATATTGTACCAGCAAATAATCCTCGTGTGACATGACACACTAATGAACAATGGAAGATGAGGGGGAATAGAGATTGCAGAGTAATTTAGTGATTTTAACTGTGTTTAAAGAAAAATGTTTCTGATAAAACTTCTTTGGCACCATTTCCATCAGGGGTGGTCTTGAATTAAAGACTCAATGGTTGTATGAGAGACAGACCGTAGATGAAAGAGAAGCATTCATGTTAAATTTCTGGGTGAAGTTGTATAGCCGGTACAACAGAGGTCAGAAAAGAGTAGTTACAATTCTTTCTTGATTTAAATTCTATCAGTATTCTAAGTGTCCACATTTCTACAGGTGATTAACAAAACTATATGACTTGGCCTTGGAAGAAAAAACAGAACAATGAAGTTAATCTGCAGATGCCTCCTGACTGGCTGAAACCGGTAAAGATTATATTACTTCACATCAAATTAAACTAAAACTTCAACTTGCTGAACAGAAAAATACAGGTGCCAAACCAAAATAAAAGACAGAAGAGACAGCACCATAGGCAGTATGAGAGGATATCAGTGATATGCTCCTTGCCTACATACAAACTATCCTGATAATACCATGGGAGGTTATGTTCGCAAGAGATGTGATCCAGGTAATAACCTCACATATAAATGTGCATGCCACAGATGACATAGACACATGGGCCAGTCAAAGAGACAGAAGAGAATGATTAGATCTTCAGCCCTTAGCCATTAACTGTCCCCCAGGCAATACTGCAGATACACGATGATCACAGCTTACAGATGCACAGTTATGAGTTTACTGGTTGCTTGTGGGTTTTCAATTTTGCGATGGAGGCCAAGATGATGCTGTCACTAAGCTTCTTCCCATGTGTGGGTGGAAACCACTAGTTCTCTGTAGATTCTTGGTTTATTTTTCATTGTCAATCAAGAACATCACTGTCAGTCCACATCCCTGTAAAAACATGAGAGGTGTCGTTCCTGTAAGAGGAGTGGACGAAGCAAAAATAAAACAGATCAGATCCTGTGGAAAGTCAAAATGGAGTTGGATGTGTAAATAAGTATTCAACTTCAAAACTCAAACCCTAGGAAAGAACAGGTTTTTGTTGTCCAGAGTTTCTTTGATCCTGTGATAATATATGGTATTTTTCTGTCTTGAAATACCTTCTCCATAATATTATCTTTTGTTTGCTGTTTGTACTCTAGGATGTAAGACATATACAATGAACGTATAACAGAAATCATAATAAGTTCATTAGTAATACAAAAGGTTAATTTCAAACTGTAGGCTGGTTCTCTGCTAGTTTACCATTTTTGCTTGGTGGCCACATCACTTCAGAGCACTCACTTTCATTCAGATCCACACCCAGTATTCTAAAGTCCTCAATGTGTTGCCCAAATGGTGGCTGGCCACACCACCCTTTTTTTTTTTTCTTGAGCTGTTCATTGCTCAGCAGTTTGTACTGGTTTTTTGTTCTGGCTGTCTTCTTTTATCAAAATCCAGTAGCATGCTTAGTGTGCTTTGGTTTTTTGCCCTTTCTTTTTTTTTTTTTTTTTTTTTTTTTTTTTTTTTTTTTTTTAAGATATTACGTTGTCTTTTAAATTGAAGGTGCATGCAGAAACAAGAAATCATTCTTTCTGTAGTTCTGTAGTACTGCTGAACTACTGCGGATGTTTTTCTTTCCTGTTTTGTTTTAGTGAGGCTTTTTTCCCCCTTTTTTTTTTTGAATAAATATTTTTTTCCCCTAAATCTCTTTTAGTAATAGTGACCATGGAGGTTGCCTGTAATGGAAGTAGACAAGCATTTTTCTATTCCGAACATGGGAATGGAATCTGGTTGTATCCCTCTAAAGGAGTATAGCAAACCTTTAGGTGGCAGCCAAGGGCTGCAGTTTGAATCTCTAAAATTATTAGTAGTTTTATTGTCTCTGCCTCAGTTAGCTAGCAGAATATGATGAAAAATGAATTTCTAATCCATTCAAAAGTAAAACAGATAAAAAAGGAGGTGAAACAATCTTTAAAAATCTGGATCTATCTGTATATACAGGACCTGGGACTTTCTGCAGTCTGTCATCCTTCCACCAAACTCTGTTCCCTTCAAAGAGCTCTTAAAAGCACACCCAAAACCCCAATGTCTTACTCATATCAATAAATTTATCATAAAAGTGGCATTTAATCTAGTGTCTTCATGTTGTGCTCAGAATATGAATGATAATTTGTGTGCAGATCTGGGTGGAAGTTGGAAACCCTTGGTGGTCCCTTAGCAAGTGCATCCTCTGCCCCCATGGCCGTCACAGCAGGGCGGTGGGGACTGCTGATCCCCTTGCTCTCCCACAAAGTAATGCCTCCTGAGCATCTCCTGAGGTGGTCGTTCAAGTGGTATCTTCAGGAATTACTGTTTCAACTTATTATTCCCGTTCCACTCTAAATCAGAGTTTTGTGAAAATGGCAGGTTGTTGGTTTTTTCGTAAAATGGACTATCCTGAGTTTACAGTGCTGCAGTTATGGAGGAAATGTGTTGAAATATATTCTAACAATGTGTTTGTAAGTTGTCTAGAGATGTCAAAATGTTTTTTAATGAAAATAAAACTCTCTGAAAGAAACTGTAGGCTTAAGGGTCTCCCTTAGGGAAAGAAATACATCATTGTTTTTTCTAAATAACTGCACAATGATATCCTTTGATGCAGAATTTTCTTTTTTAAAAAAAAAATTACTGCCATTTTCATACAGGAAAATATGACTGCATTTGTATTATGTAGTTTGAAAGTTAAAACTAGAGAATGAGAGATTTACAAATAACCTCATTTGTTTACTGTACTGTTCTCAAAGCTTTTCTTTGCATAATTAACAAACACATGCAGCTACAAATCATATTGTTTATCTCTACAGTTTAATGCAGGATACATTACCTCACCACCCCACAGAGAGGGTTCAAAACTGAAGTGACAAAAATACTACATATGTGCAGAACAAATACAACATTGGGACAAGGAATTGTACCCTGACTGTGATCTGGATGTTAAAAATCAAGTAGTTTAACTTAAATGACTAGTGGTTCACTGACTAACAAGATTTACATTAAGATATCTTACTTTCTGTTAAAGAGTTTGTGAAGGTGCAAGGTCTGCCTGAGTGTATTTATTAGCTAAGATTATTTTTTCTTCCCCCTTTTTTTTTTTTTTTTTTTTTTTTTTTTTTTTTCCTTTTCATATTCTCTGTTTTGTGTGAGCCTGTGTGGGTGACTGGAGGCATACGTAAGCCCGATTTCAAGCACTTCTGAATCTTCACATGGCAGCAAGGGTCTCTTCAGAAGATATACAGCTGCAATAAAGCATAGCTGAGCCGGGGCTAACACAACTGCCTCCCTGCAGAGCCTCTTCTCTGGTTTGTATCTTTGGCTCAGAATGGGAACAGAGTGGAAGGGAAGAGGAGAGCAAGGCTGTTAGTTCCCACCTGTGGAGAGGCACCATGCTTATCCTAAGGCTTTTCCCCCTTACTCTCATGCATTGCTGCATACCTCAAGCTGCAGAAAAAGGGCAAGCATCAAGCTTTACAAATTCTTTGCATTTGAATTGTTCAATCCCATTATCTGGCCCAGACTTCCACTCATTCACATCCCTGCTTGACTGATTCCAAGAGGTTTGCATTCACCTCCAGAAAGCAAAGAAGGAGACATTTAATTCCCATGGTTGAAATTACTTAGTAAACAGTATGGGCTGAGCTGATTTGGAAGACAGCCAAAATACTGCAAAGGATGCCATTTTTATTCAAGAGGCATCAATAGATGTTTACAAGATAAAAAAGGTAAGGACAAAAGACATAAGACACCCGCTCCTCTTGCATGTATATTCCTTATTACTGGCATTTTTTGTTCATATATCAAAACATTGAAGGATGACTTAATAGAACCAGAGTTACTAAACGATCCACTTACTTTTTAGTTAAATATTTTATTACTTCATTAACATTTTCTTCAAGTAAAAATTGCCCATCCACTCCTATTCAAGCATGCAATCTCTCTTAGGGGAATATTTATTTGGAGGCTCTGCCTCACAATCATGGTTTTCTAAGTGACAGTGACCAGCTGGGCATTTATGTGCTCTCATTCTGAGCTACACTAAGATATTTTGTGGTGCATTTCCCTGCTTGGGGAATATTTGGGATATGGGGGTGGTTTGAAATGTTTATTTGGATGAGATGAGGAATGATCTCAGGAGTTACCAGAAAGAAAGAGCTTACTGAAACAGGCAGTAAGAGAGGACGTGTCCAGTATGGTGAAGAAGGAATTACACATTAGCTCATATAAATAATAATAGCAGGTGTGGGTAATTGCACTTTAGCAATACCAAGTTTGAAAGCAGTTAAGTTGTAGTTTCTTAGCAACTGCTGCTGACAGCCACGTTTTAAGTGGCCAAGGCTTTCAAATTAGACAACACCCTCTGCCTGCTCTGCAGCAGTATTAAATGGAGGGAAAAACTAAAGCACAAGTGTTCCTACTCTGTAAACAAAACACAGCAGAGTGCCAGAGCCGCAGAGGAGGTGATGAAATAGAAAAAGCAGAAATTGCATCCACATTTCTAGGTAAGCCTTTTCAGGAACTACTGCTGAGGAAGAGTATTGATGGGGAAAGGCATGATCCATGATATACTAAATCAGATGGGTAGGTCTTAGGAAATGTTGACAGGGGCATAATTTGTAAGTAGGTAACTTTGTTATTATGTTGGCATGTTTTGGTCTGTCTTCATTTATCTTTGTCATGTAAAGGCTACCTGTCTGTATATAAGGGTGCACATAAAGAATTTTATTTTATGTTAATGATTGTATTTTTTTGTGTGTGTGTGAAATGTCAATATTATAACTAATGTTCATAATTTTGAATCACACTATCAACTTAATGTTGATTAAGAATATTTCCTGGAAGAAGTCTGTGATAAAGCTATCCAAGAAGACTTGAAGGCATGTTAAGGAGTCTAAAGGGTTCATCCATTTGGCTGTTTGATGCAAATTTACATTTGGCTAATTCATATTCTAGCATCTCAGTTGTTTTCAATTGCATATGGATGCCCCACAAGAAGATTTTCTCTGATCGTTATTATCCCCAGTTAGCTAGGTCCTATCCTAGAAGTCACTAACATGCTCTTAATTCCATAGAGCCATCAAGAAGCTAATAGTAATTTTTTTCCTCTTTTGAAACCAGACTATTTTCTGGTAATACATAGGCTTGGATAGCTCATTCTGGGTAAAAGTTCTCCAACCCAAGGTGGAAAAGCTAATGTAGTAATTAAGGCATGAACATTACCCTAACTTCCACCTTACGATTTTGATAAGTGGGAATGTCAACCTGTCTCTTACACAAATGATATGGTATGTTGTGCCCTTATTCTGGCTCCATAAAATTCTTTTTACTCTTTTAAGGTAAAACTTATGTATGCAAAAGATAAGTGGAATTGGTTTCTACAGGTTTTAAAACACTAGGGGTTTTTTTCCCATTATCTTCCAAGTGCAAAGCACATTTCTCTAGCCTGTCTTTCTTTAACAGATATATAAGAAGATGTTTCTGGAAAGAACCTGTTCTAACATGACACTCCACTGTGTCCTTCATGAGGACAGTGTAGTGTTTTTTTAGAGTGAGATGAGACTGTACAGAATATATGCAGTCCCAAAGACTGACAAATAGTAATCTGGTTTATTTTGCTCAATTCACCAACTGTTTAAATCTTATCTTATGTAGCCTCATACAACCTCAAGTATGACACAGATGCCAGAGTAACCACAATTAAAAGTCACATGGTTATTATGTGATCAAAAGCACATACAGTGTTCCCAGGGTCTTCCTGAGATAGCTCACAGAATATGACATTTAGAGACAGTTCATGGATTTGGCAAGAAGAATTTATTTATCCATGACTGTTTGCTATTAGATGGGGAGTCTCCAAATATTGCTTTGCTGGGAAAAGGCCTTTAGCCTTTTAATAACATCTCAATGAAGTATCTATCCTCCAGCTTTTACTTTAATTTATTGAAATGAATCTGATGTTTTTTTCTCACATTTCTTCATTTCATTTCCGTTTTATTCCTGGCTTGCTCATTAATTCTTCTGCCTTCATGTGATGTAAAAACATCTTTCAGTACCTCACTGTCTTGTTTTTTAAATTTATATTCCACAAAAATGGATGCCCATGGCTTTAACTGTGGCATGGTACACAGATGTTACACCACAGGATATATTTGTTGGCTTGAATTTAGGGCAGGAAACACTAACACTGCCCAAACCTGATCAATAATCTGTTTCAGTACCTTCAGTTTTGGTGTATATGCTCCTTTTTCTTTCTGCAGGTGTTCATATAATTTTCCAACAGAAGTACTGGATTACAAATATGAGTGGATTGTGATATACTGAACCCAGATTTTCAAAAATGGCCTGAACTCATAGTACTTTGGAACTGACCAACATAATTTTGGGCATCCAGCTTACACAGGAGCTGATTTTCCTTCTAGTTCCCACTGAAACCAAGTGGATTGCAGTCTGAAACCTGAAGATGGTTGCACACACCATTTTTTTCTTACAGAAAGCCAGACTCAGTTCCAAACAAAGCTGCCACCCTTTTCTGTGTTCTTTTTTTTACTTAGCTGAACTAGGAAAAGTAGGCTTGTATTAATAACAATCAGTTGTTACAGATAACTGCTACATTTTTTTCCCTACTGTGGAATAGGAATTTATTTCTTTCAACATTTTTATTAAAAATTAATGATACCGTATTTCTTTACTCTGTAGCTATTTCTCAGTTATTTTTGTTCGATTCAAGCATATTATTCTGAATGATATTCAGGAGCCACTTCCATGATTGTGTGTCCTATTCATTTAGGCCATGTAGGTTTTTAAAGGCATCTTCATTGGCTGTGACAGGTCACCTATCCTGTAAATGGACATGTTTCTTTTCAGTTGAAAAGAGATGATACTGTCTCTACAAAGTTTCTATCTATTACTCCAAATTCAATCACTGACACTTCATTTCTCTTTTATTGTCTGTAGTCTGTGACTAAAATGCAGAAATGACTCAAAAACAGGTCCATATTTTTCTTCTTAACTTTATGCTTCTTTTCAAAGTAGGGACGTGCCAGCTCTAATGTACATGTGGCATCATTGGGAAAGAATTTGGAGGCAGAATAAAAGTATTCATTCCTTTCTCCAGAAATTCCACCTATTTAAAGATTTTAAAGCAGGCAGATGGGAAATGCCTAAAAAAGTACAAACCAAGGGAAAGCAGGAAAAGAGCAGGTTGGAATGGACCATCTGTGAAAATTTTCTGAGTATCAGATGTAAGGCTTGAATTGCTGGCATAGAGAATGAAAGCATCATTATCTCCAGATGATGCAGATGTTGGGTCTGCCTCAAAATATTGCAAAATTGTTCAATCTTTGCAGCAGTAATTTTCTAAGTTGTATGAATGGCATAATCTGAGCTGGATTCAATGGGCTGACACTTGACCAATCAAGTGAAACAGGGATCTTTCTTTTATGGCAGTTTACACACAGGATTTTCAGTCTTGTTATTTCTCATATTGCAGGAAAGGTAACTTTGGTCAGAAAAAATTGGCAATTCCAAGAGAATTCCTGAAATGATTTGTCTGAAAAACTAGCTGGATCATTTTACAACTAGACTTGAGGCCTTCTACTCTATGAAAAATCATGATTAAAAACCCACAATGTGTAATTAGCGATATTTTTTCCTTAGTTTTCTTTCCTTAAAAAAAAAAAAAAAATCATTTTCAAGCAGGTTCTGGTATAAATATCCTCTTTAAAAAAACCCCAAAACTTTACAATGTTGTTTATTTCTCTGAGTGCTTGCATTTGAAGAAATAAAGAAAGAATTTTTTCATTAGTATTAATGCTAAAGAGTAGTTGTCTTTTCTAAAAAACTTATTTTAGCATTATTATCTTGTAGCAATAAATGGTTTTCAGCTATAAAATCTTTCCCTGAGATGAAAGAGTGGACAGTGACAAATATGAACAGGAAGTGGTACTGGCTAGAGTTTAAAGAGATCCTCTAAAATGAACTTTATTATTTTGAAAGTAATGTCAAAGTCATCTTGCCCTGTTCTTCCCCCCTTCTCTCCTCATGAGAGTTTTACTTATTAGGAGTTTAAGTGTAGATCCTAGCTTCTGAGTAAAAATTTGGAATGTGTGTGTATATAACAACATAATTAGTGAATACAGTGAGCCATTGAAATTGGAATGAAAAATTCCCCACCAGATTTTATAACAGCTGCTGAAGTCATGTGGATAAGCCTGCTCCCAGTCTGAACATCACGGGAAAGAGATCAAAAGATTGTTCAGAGCTAATCATGTCTTCAGTAGGGTAAAAGAAACAATGGCAAAATTACTTTGGTTTTTTTTTTTTTTTAATTACTTTTGTTCATAATTATTTTATAGAGAACTGAAACCTTGTTTCAAAACTTTCAGGCTCAATTTGAAATTATTCACCCAGATTCTCCATAGGAACAAATATGTTGCTATGGAAATGGACCAGAGCAAAGACAAAATATAAATGCACAAAGATTCCCCAGAGGAATGTAATTTGAGGCGTAAATACACTGCTTAAACAGTATAAACTGTGTCCTGGTATGCCTTGTTTTCTTCATCAAAAGTACAATAAAATATTTCTAATCCTAAATGATCTGTTGTTGTTTTAGGACAACTTTTAAACCTTTTAACTTTTAAAAGGTTAGCCATTCTTCTAATATTTTGTTAACTTTTTTTAAAATAAAAGACAATAAAGAGTCTTTTTTTATATTGCCTAAGTGCTCTTAAAAGAAAAGGGTAAATTAGCAATAAATTGGATAAAATTTCACAGAAAAAGCAGTGGTGAAGACTTTGCTGATGAAAAGGGATCTTGCTTGCTGTGAGTTTAGTATTCCCAACAAATGTGTAAAAATGTATTCCTTTTTCTTCATTGTTGTAAAATATGCTGAGCCCATGTGGAACTTCTGAGGGAGAAAAGATGAGTGCTTCTGCTCTGAAACCGATGCATCTGCCACTTGGCATAAGCAAAAATCTTTGTCAAGTTTTTATATCAAAGGACATGTTGGCAGTAATTCACCAAACGGAAATTTCCTGCCAAGGTGAGAACTGTATTTATAAAAGTGCAATAGCTCCTGTGATTTTTTTTTTTTTTTTTTTTAATAAGCATTATTTTCATAGGTCTCTCGTTTTTCGCAAGTAGCTTGTGGAATTCAGTATACATGGCCACTTACAGCATTGCACTGCTGTGTAGTACCACAACAGGAGACTACTGAGGGGGGATCTCTACAAGTATCCAAAGGAAGGGCATCAAGATGATGGAGTCAGTCTATTCTCAGGGGTGCCAAGCAATAGGACAGGAGGCCCCAGGCAGAAACTGTTGCACAGGAAATTCCACCTGAACACGAGGAAGAACTTCTTTACTGTGCAGGTGACCAAGCACTGGAACAGATTAACCAGAGAAGTTGTGGAGTCACCCTCACTGGACGTATTCAAGAACCCTCTGGACTCAGTCCTGTGCTCTCTGCTCTAGGAAGGCCATGCTTGGGTTGGACCAGAACGACCCACTGTGGTCCCTTCCAACATCATCCATTCTGTGAACACAATGAAGAAAATATCCAAACTATAAATCAGATCAGGTTCATGGATACCCTTTTCTTAATATTACATATAGAAGCTACTAAAAAAAAAAAAGGATTTTTCTTCAGGGATGTTGTATTGACAATAATTTGCACAGATTGTAAAATATTTCTCTACAGCTGTGACTACCAGACAAGTTTTTGTGTGAAAATGACTGGCTTTTTTACAAGTCTTCTACATCATATGTATTAGCTAATATAGATGCGTATCTGTGCTCAGAATTAAACTTGCTAGAGAACTAAAATATTTAGAAACCCTTCCAAATAAGTGCTCGATCAAATGGAAGGTAGGCACCAGGTTGCCTCCTTCAGCGTGCTTCTATGTATGCATGAATACCTCTTCTTTAATGAGTTTAAGTTCTTTGAAAACTTGATACTTGAATGTGAGTTCTGTTTATCTTGCATTTTCATTTCTAAAAAGATATATATTTTTGTATAGCAGTGTCCTCTCATGCCTGGCGGGCGTGCAGGCTAGCTCAGTTCTGCACTGCTACTACGAGGATTGGTCGGGGTTACAGGCAGGGCGAGTAACCTCCTCCCGGTGGGCTCTTGGTTCTCCACACCAGCGAGTAGACCCGATGGAGTGTGCGACTGTGGCGACGGAAAAAGAGTCGTCTCTCTTTAGGCAGGGTAGAAGGTAGTTTATTAAGTGGAGTCCGGCAAGGAGCTCCGCCTCAGACCACTGCTGCCCAGAGAGAGCAGAGATCAAAGCTTGACAGCCACTTATAAATGGGGGAGGGCTGACAACGGGTCAGTCAGCCAGGGAACACGGGGGTGGTAACAGGGGTGTCAACCTTTGAACCATTAACAAATCACAGGAGGGTAGGAGGGGATTCCCCGGGCACCAGCCTACCACTCGACACCTCTCCTGGATCTTTCCAGAATCCAGGGAAGGGTCTCGAAGTGACAGACAGGGCGACCACGAGGAGAGAGGGGGGATTGACTGGGACAGGTGCAGGGAAGGGATGACTGACAGAAAACGTCTGCTTAAATACCTAACTCATAAGGGGGAAAACTATTACAAAACACAGGGGGGGTACAGTGAACTAAACCATTACAAAAATAACTTAAAAAACTTACAAAAATAACTTAATAAAACCACTCTCACACCATTACATTTTTGGAGCACATTTATTTATTTATTTATTTATTTCCCAAAGCTGGTCACTAATGTTTCGTTAAGAAGTATTGTCTCCTCCTCATTCAGTTCCGGAAGTAGATTGTTAAAGTAATGTCCTTAGAAGTTCAGAAATATTGTTCGTACCTATTGTTTACCTAAACCTAGCTGGGCTCTTAGGGGCTTAGTCTGATTAATTCTCTCACAAGTAATGTCAACTTTAAAACGAATTTATATGTGCTCATGGAGGTTCTTTAGAGGGAAAGCTTAATTTCCAAGATATACAAATGTTCCCAGTGCTGTCTGAACCAGGCTAATTTATATGTGGGACAGAACTGTTTGGGGTCTTGAAAATGGAGGAGGCATTGACTGAAGTTTTGGTGAAGTTTCAAGATACCAAGTATCTGTAACTAAGGTGAAACTAAGAGCTTAAACAGGATAATGCTAATGCTCTGTAAAAAAGAATTAGTTTGAAAGTTTCACTTTTATTGAAAAAGCTGTATATATGCCACCGGCAGACAGGAAAAACACGGATCAAAAAGATACACGGCAAAATGTAACCTCTGGGAACTAGTAAGAGCCACAGCTATATTAAAATCCCATCAAGCGAAGAAAGCATGCTCCACACCACACTGACAACAAATCAGATGCTAGTGGCAAGGCAGAAGCAATGCATTCTTCAGGCAGAGGCAGTGAAATAAAATGATTACACTTGGACAAGCTGAGCTACTGCGTTCAGAACAAATGCACTTCCAGCATCAGCAAGCAAAACATAAACCCAGATGATTATTTCTAGATAAGCTGTAGCATCCACTGTGTATTCTGTCACCGGCCAATATTTTTTGTACTGGTCAAACATGACATGAAAGCGAGTTATTTGGGTATTGACAACTTAGGGCAAGATAACTTGAAGTCCGGGCAGGTAAGAGGCAATGCTGAAAAGTAGAACATGAGAAGCACAGGGATGGCTGCCCTTCTGCTCTTGCAAATTCATTTTTTGCTTCGTCTAAAAAGTTTCAGCAGAATTTGTAGTTTGGTACATATGAAACATAAAGCAAGTTTCCTGGAAATCCAGATGTGAGTAGTCTCTACATATTCTCAGCAGGGAGAAAATTTTTAGTATTTTAGTTTAAAAATGTACATTAAGGTACCACAAATGAAAGTTCTGGTGTTACTTGGAGTATGTGAAAACCAAACACTTTATAAAAACAAACCCACAAGAAGGCTTCACCTTCCCCCCCAACACACAGTTATGCACAATGACCAGAAAAGCCCCCCAAAACTGAAGCGTAGAGCACAATGGTTTACACACAACATAGATGATAAGCAAAGCAGTCATAGGAGAGACAAAGTCATATCTGGAGATGAAAACTAAACTACTGAGATATGAACGTCTTACCAAATGGAAAGCAATTATGAAGAGTCTTTAAAAAGGAAATGACGGTTTAGTGACCTCTAGTGATAGTAACGCTTTCCATCCAAATATGACATCAAATATTGGTTTGGGGTAATCCATATTATGCTCTAAAGGAAAATATGATTTGTGCAGATGTTCAGATTTTTGTTGGGAAAATCCAAATGATGTGTATAATTTTGGAGTTTTACAGTTTAAAAGTCACTTGAAATTAAAAGTGAACTACAAGCAAATTTGGTTCAGCTTAGAATAATTTAATTGAATAAAAATAACCAAAGCAAAATTTAGGCAACCAAAAAAATGAAAAATGTAATTGGAGCATGATTTTACCATGAAAATTAATCCCATGGGGGACCTTCTACTCTTCAAGTTGTTGAAATTTGATTAATTTAGTTGCTCAAATATTCTATATGGGCAAATACACATGCTCTCTATTTTCTAGATGTAAGCACTGAAGCTCTGAACTGACTATGGCACATTTTTATGTTAGCAAAAGAATAATGAAATGAACATACTTTTATTCTCTGTCTGCAGAGCCCCAAGGAGTAGAGCTTATAATGAAAACACTGAAAAAGTTAAGTGATATAACTTTTCTTTAAGACTGATCTTTTGTTGGAGTGATAAAAAACAACAGGATCCTTTAATCAAATAATAAAAAAAGACATTATTTTCTGCACTTTCACTTGCATGGGAACATAAATTTCAAAAAAAAAAAAAAAAAGCCCCAGCGTAAAATACCTGAAGCCATACAATGAAATATTATTTTAAGACAGGGACCCAATGTTAGAACAGATTTGACTCAAGTCAAGTCAAGTATAAGCTCCTATGTCATAAAAGCAGCATGAGCCTGAAGCCACTGAAAACATTGTTCCGGACACGCCACTGCTAATCAAACATAAGTCAATAAATGTATCAACAGGTATTTCATAATCAGATGTCCTAGGTGCAAATGCTGGATAGGAGTGTAAGAATGTGAAAATCAGAAGAAATAAAGTAGACTTTTTTCACTTTATGCATATTTCTAACAGCAGGTGACCACTGATGATGAGTCAGTCGGTCCCCCCAGAATTCTTATATTTCCCCAGAAGCCTTTCCTGTTTTTGCACTCAGCTTTTTTTGTTCCATATGTACCTCATTTATAACCTTTTAATCTTGTGTCTTTTAGGTTTTAACAGTTTGATATACTATGGTTTCTTTGCAAACCAGGGTCAGTACCATCCCAAAATTTGACATCAATAAATTTGGGGTTGCTTTTGGTGGGTTTTGTTTGTTCATTTGTTTTTTGTAAATCAAGGGGGAAACTACAGTTCTTTAATATGAGACCATAACTTCTCTGTCCCAAGAGCAAGCTCATTACTGTTAAGGAGCAAATATACTGTAACCACACAAGTAAATTGAACAGCTCTTTTCTAGTTCTTAAGTTCTTGTTCTTAAGTTGCTGGGTTTTTTGGCAGGGGGGAGGAGGATATTGTTGGCTTTTATTTGTCTTACATTTCATACCATGCAAAACTGCCCCCAAGCACCGCTGGGCATGACACCTTTTGCTGTGATATACAACATGAACTGTTGATGTCCTGCCCAAAGAATGTGTTGGGAAGGGCAAGATGTCAGTGTGGTTACTGAATGCCTGCTTCCCAATGTTTTGACAGGGGAAAAAACCATGTTAGCACAAAACCCATAGCATCTATTGCAGAGTTCAGAAGGTTTCATGTGTGCTACAATAAAATCAGCTTCCAAACTGCCTAGAAAGGTAAATGCAGACTTGGCGTTGAACTGAGGCCAGTGAATGATCTATGAAGCTGGAAGCAGAAGATATGATAGAATGATGTATTTTGTGTGTACAGGCCTGTTGTGCGGAAATTATAATAAGGTGAGAATGATAGCTGGATATTTTCTGGTGTGCAGTTTTTCTGTCGAAGAAAACTAACCTGCTGAAAATGGAAATGTCCCGGGGAATGCTGATCTCTGTAGACACTTATTTGGCTTTTTCACAAAGTGGATTTTAGACTTTGGCTGCTGATCTAGACGTCAGGATTCCAGAGTTTTCATCAACTGGCCCTTCAGATACTTTCTATTTCCTGGCTACCAAGAGCTCCATCCTTCCAGGACAGTGCATTTCAGCATGGGAAAGCTCAGAGTCCCTGGGAGATCATTGCCCAAATACTCACCCACTAAAGAGCCCAGGCAAGATAGCTGCCCTCACTAACATGAGCTCAGCCCTTGAAATGTTCTACTTTCAAAGAAATTATACATCCTATACTCCCATTTCAATCAGAAACAAACTTTCAAAATTTCATTTTGATTTGTGATGCTTAAAAAATAAAAAATGTTACCTTAAAAATGACCAGGGAAGAATGATGGGAAAACAAAATGAAAGAAGAAAGGGAAAGAATAATTATTATTAAAATTGATGAGCTGGATGTTAAATGCAAGAAAATGTGTCTGTATAGCATGTCAATATAACCCTTTTAAAATATTCATATTCTCAGGTAAAAAGAGCATCTACATGTCTGTATTTTCTTTGGTCTTTTCCCTTAGCACCATCATCTGTTGTATTCAGCCTAGAAGTACATATCTCCGTAGCATTTATTAGTACAACACCAAGGGCAGGAATACTCGCAAAAATATAAACCTCCTAGACTGCATCTCAAGGTTATCAGCATTTTTCAACAAAACCAAGGGTTGAAATTCTGGCTTGATTTATATCCCTGACTTATTTTTAATGAGACTATTATTGCATAATATTTTCTTTTCTTAGGTGCTATACAGGTACATTAACTTAAGTAGTCTTATTATTCTGTGTTGGAGTCCAGGGCATTCCTTTGGCTGCCCTGGAGTGTCAGAGACCTGGACAGGGGGGTCTGGGACCCCATCCCAGAGCCCAGAGAGACACTGGCTTTGATCTCAGTCCATGGGAAAGGCTTCCTGCACTGCGGGAAGGATTGCAAGCCACAAAAGTGTGAAAGATAATAGTTTAGCTTATCACAGGGTGAGGAAACAGTAAATTTGGGTTTTTAGCATTGAAGTGAATGGGGGCAAGACGGAGGATTTGGGGTGTTGTCTCCTGCTTCTTCTTTCTTCTTCCCTCACTCCATTTCAGCAGTGACGGTGGCAAAAAGTAGTTTAAAGAGATTGGGTCAAAGTAGAGATGACCTGTTTAGTATAAGTAATAGGTATTGGCAAGTAATGATAAATAAAGAATACGTAGCAATTAGTATAAAAGATAATGACTGCCCAGTTCGGGAGGAGTCGAGGAGTCACCAGATGCCCGAGCAGCTGCACAGACCTTTGTGGGGCACTGAGAAAATTGTAAGATAAGAAAAAATAAACGAAGCGCGCAACCTTGAAAAATCAGAACCTGAAGACTCTGTCTCTTTCTTGCGTTTGGCTCAGAGCTTTGCAGAGGGCAAAATACTCTAAAACCACCTGAATGTTGGGGAAAGCCCCCGACAATTCTGGTCTTGGAGCCTGCAGATCTCATTTGCTACTTTCAAGTTGACTACAATTTCTTTCAGCTCTTTCTGTTCTTTCCTGTGATTTCTTTAACCTTTTTTAACTTGGAGGTTTTTAGCCATTATGCAATCTCATTTCACACAGCTATTCTGTGAAAGGGGTTCCTTAGACTGCAATTAGGATTTCTCTGCATATCTGCCTTTTTATGCAGAAGTCTCCCAAGAAATCTCATTTTCATTCTATGCAATAATCATTATTTTGCCCTCCTTGCTGGCCACCAATCTGACATGTACTCTGTGACTTGCTTATCATCATCTAGTTCAATGATTGTCGCTTGTCTCTATCAGAGCTACCGGCTTTGTTCGCTCAGGCTAGCTCGAGACGTGCGACAAGACAAAAACTCCCCAGGGTCCTAAAAACCTGGGAGGCAGTGGAGGGCTTTTGCCCTTATCACGAGAGAGAGACCCCGTCGGCAGTGGAGGAAAGGAGTCAGACTTGATCCAGGGGCGAATCCAAGGCTTTATTTCAGTCTTTGTCCCGTCCCAGCTGGGCTTCTGCCCCAGACCGCAGGCCAAATTAAGTCACCCTGAGGCCTTGTGCTCTGGGCTTATATACAGGGGAGGGACTAAGGGAGGAGACAAACCAACATACAATGAGGGACAAGGTGGGAGTGGAACAGGGTTGGAGGGACATTCAGAGAAACCAATGGGAATATAAAGGGTGGAACCTCCTTGTCTCCTGCCCTATCATTTGATGTCCTTACCTGAACTCTCCAGAACCTGGGAGGAATGGCAAAATGACAGGCAGGGCCCGCAGGAGGGGACTGGGAGGAGTGAGGGAGGATGGACAGGAAAGAGGGGCAGGGACAATCTTCAGGATATAACATTTTCCAGGAGAACAGGGGAGTACAGAACAAACCATTATAAAATAAAACCCAATATAAAAATGAAATACAATATGAAAATAAATAACACACAGCAACAAATGATTAACTTGACATTGCAGATTATTTAGCATATTCCTTTTATGGTAATTTTACAACTTACTGTTCTATTCATCCTGGCCACTAACACTTAAACTAATATTGCTATTCACAATCATTGGCCTGTCCGATGAAGTATTTCAATTCTTGTGCAATCTTTATACACGAGCAGAGGTATTTCAATGCTTGTACAATCCTTATATAATGAAATTTCATTATGTTCTTTTTGTTTTTCTCCTCATAACATCTAATTCTTCTTCTGCCAATCAATTTTTAAAGCATTTTCTCCTTATATAGATTACTTAGTAAATGGTTTTTCAACTATTTTCTTTCATGGTATGATATAATCTTATGCTTACATGAAATTCTGATGGAAGGAAACTTCTGGAAGCATCTAGTTCAACTTCCTGCTCACATCAGCTATAGGAGCAGACCAGGCCTCTCTGGGCTTTATTGTAAAAACAAAGGATGGACACAGCACACCCTTCTCTTAACCAGGCAACAGGTTTCAGCTGATGAAAGCTTTTCCTTCTATCTAGTCTGGACTTTTCCTTTTTCAGTTTATGCCCATGTTCTCTCATCCCAGCACCACCACACTGTTATGAGCAGCCAGGCTCCCCCTTCTCAATTATACTCCACCATTTTGTAGGTAGTTTCTTTAAAATGCTCTCAGCATGATAGTCTACTCCTTTTTATTTGGCCACAGAACCAAAATCTTTGTGATGTTTGATTGTTGACCTCCATCTTAAAAACCTAAGATAATGCCATAATTTGTGATTTTTCTATTGCTTTACCCTTTGCTGCAGTCACGTTTGCTGTTGTGTCATGTGCTTCAGACAGAAGTTCATTAATTAACTCCATTCAGCTCTCCCAGGAATAGTTTGCCATGTTTTAGACCATTTTCTCTTGTCAGGAGGCAGTCAGATTGTGAAATGGTGGCACTGTTGTTAATTTAATTAAGTGATAACCTCCCCATTTCCAGTGTGGAGTTTGGCAACAGTCAGATTCTGGGCCCTCACTGACTTTTCCTGGGCAGCCTTCTTTCTGATTCTGAAGCCAAGGCATTCACTACAGACCTTGCTGTGCTTCACTAGCCTATTGAGATCAATCATCAGGCATGAACCACACTTCCATTTCAGCTCCATCTTCAGTATTAGTATTTTTTGGCATTTTGGTTTGACTTTTACCCCCAGATATCAGCAGATAACCACTAAGGTTTCATGTGTAATGTGAACTTCATCAACTAATCGAGCTTTTTTTTTTTTTTTTTTTTTTTTTTAAATCGTAGTTATTCTTAGGTAGAGGGGTTGAGCTGTACCCAGTGTCTCACAGCTGCCCAAATCTGGTTATAGATTTAAACATTTTTATAACTTCACCTTAGTTTAGACCACCTCCCATAACAGGGAAAAAAACAGAAATGCATCTCCTATACACCACTTGCAAGATTTTCTAGGCATCAAATTATTTCTTAAACTTCCTTAGGCCAGCTTTCTGAGGCATATTTAAGAGACTAAAGAGATAGTAAAACTCAAAGCAATTTATAAAATTAGTCTTTTCTGATGTCCCCAGCCAAGACAGAATTCTGCCTTTCCTGGTCTATGCTGCAAGTCTCCTCACTTTAAGAATCCTGGAGTCAGGATGAGTGAGTGGTATGTGTACACAAAACACACTGCTCAGAAAATTTTGATCCATCTCATCCACTGATTGTTCACAGTTATACTGAGTGAAATGTGGAAAATTTCTTCAAGATCTCTGGGAGGACTCAGAATATTTTTTAATTGACTGTGATATGTGTAGGTATAAGACCTTGTCAACAGCTGACGGACAATTTTTTTCCTATATTTAAAAAGACAATGGTATTATGCCTTGGAGCCAAACCCTAAGATCCACGAGAGATTTAGCAGGCAGGTAGAATCTGTATGCTGCCTTTTGAAAAGCTTTGTTGAAAGAAGGCAAGCCCTACAGATTTTTGACCAGCATGCAAGAAGAGGATTACTAAAAGTGACAGCAAGCTGGCCATGAAACTGTAGGGGAGGTACTTAAGACCAATTTGTCCTTCTCACTGAGTCTGATTAGTCAATTCTTTAATTTTAGTCCCTTGCTGAGTTTTTGCTCATACGAATTCCTGTTACAATTATCTTAATCTTAAACCCATGACTCAGTTTCAGAAGGTCACCCAGCAGGTGGCACTCCCCATCTGACCTAAAAACTGATCCAGGAGCCAAGAAGAGAGAGCTCTTGGCAGTCACACGGTAGGGCAGACCTGCCAAGCCTCACATCCTGGGTGGTAGACTGGTGCCTTCATCTCCATTCCCACTTTCCCACACAGCAAAACATGGGGGCATCTTCTCTGTTGACCCACTTACGGAAGAACATTTTTAGGTTTCACATAGTCTCCGACATCTTTGTGCTGTGGTTCCTTCCCTATTGCACAGCCTGCTGCATTGGCATGAAAAAGGCTGAAAAGTCCAGCTGGTGCAAAGGAAGTTGCAAGTAGCAATGAGCAGAAAAGAGCTGTAGAACTGAGGTGAGGGGTGATGTGGAAATGTGTGAAGTGCATGCCTGAAGAAGGATAAAATAAGCTTGGCATTGGAGTGAATCCAAATAGATTGACATGCATATGCATTTGTCCCGAGATGTATAATTTACATCTCACTCTTCTGTAGGTTTTTGTGACCTTTTCAGTATTTCAAGTTTCACTTAATTAACATATTTCTTCTTGTTAGAGAGGCTGAAAGATTAGAAAGGTTGAAGTCAGAGATAAACGGATATCTCCTTTGAGTCAACAGATGAAAAAGGCACAGTCTGACACAAGCTAAAATTATAATTAATGGAAAATATGAGACAGTAGAAAAGCATCAAATATGAAACAAGATGTCAAGTATGTAGAAAAGTTGAGTCTGAGGTGGCTTCTCCCCAGCCCCTGAGTTTCACTGTATTTTGGTGTCTTTCATCCTACCGTCTCTCATTTTTCTCATAGAGAAACAACTGAAATGTCTCTTACATTCTTCCTCTCACTACAGCACTTCTATAGCACTTAGTACTGCATCTTCTATAGCTTTAGCATTCCCATATTCCCAAAGAAATTGTCATGGTGTATTTTCTTGATTAATTTTACTGCCCTACGTCCTTCCACTTTGTACCCCTCCACAGTAGTTTTCATCCCTGGAAAAATCATACAGGAGTTCTAAATTTAAGCAAGGGGTTTTTTATGTTTATTTTCTACATCCAAACATATTAGAGGAAGTTCTCATTGCTACACTGGAAGTAATATTCCTTACAGTCTAAATAGAAATACTGTTTTGTTTTCCTAATTGGAGATATACTTCAGAGTAAGGGGATATTATTCTTCATTCATGAGTATGTATTTTAAACTCTAATGACTAATCATGAAGCTAATAAGATCTGAATCTTCATATCATAATAGGTCACTATACTACTGGTTTTATTCTGTTGATTGTCTTCTAGATGTTCTTATTTCTTACATGTGTCTGTTCAATAAATTTGTGCCTGCCATTACAGGTTGCAGTTTATGAAACCAGACTTATGAAATGGATAAATCCTGTTTGTTAAAAAGATGCATCAGAGCTTGCTCTATCAGAGACTTAAAACCACTGCCCACAGTTAAGGGACTGACAATCTGAGAGGTACAGCAGGATTTTCTTTTCTCGTATGATGCTGGTGAGATGCCGAAGTGCTTTGTTTATATGTAAGAGAATGCATGTTGTCTTTCTAGAGTCAGAAATTCTTATTTTTACCCTTCAGCCATTCATTATTTTAGCATTTGGTGTGGGATTTTAGGGCAATAAACAATCTGCATTATGGATCACATCTATAAAATTGGGGATCAATTGCAGCACATATTCCACTTGCTAAATATTACATACATATGTCATAAGTTTGTGCATGTGTATGGCCAATGGTTCTTTCACTACATAGGTTCTAAATGCATTCTAAATTTATGCTATATAAAAATGAAGGAAAAAAAAAAAAACCCACAAAATTATGGATTCCATAATTATTTTGTCCTAGGCAATATTCCAAGACACTGACAACTACTTATGCTATTTCTCTTACGGAGTCAGTAGTGTCAAACAAACCCTCAAAATAATAAGCTGTAGCTCATTTTCCCAGAACTGTGAAATTACATCTTTTTAATTTTCCTGTCATTTTTAAATCTCGATTTTTTGGGATTTTTTCTTAGCTATTCTCAATCTGTATAAATTGGATACGCATACCTATGTACTCTTCTATATTCACATGTGAGTATGTGAAAGTCTGTGCATAGTTCTTACTTTTCCATATACATATATTAATACCAGAGGAAAATCAATTCCAGTTGCACATATGTGAAATGTCTGTTTTTCATAGCCTGTCTGGCAGAAAATACTTTGTTCTGTTGGGACTATGATAACAGGGAGCTATATGAACTCTTTTATGTCTGCATGCATATTGTCAATCTTCCATTTACAATGATCTGTATTATACTTTATTATACTTATAATTTTGATCTTTCAAAGTTTTTTGATTAAAGAGGTTTTTCATGACAATTAAAAGTGGCCTAGTTCTTTAGTGGTTATATTAAATTCTAAGTATCAAATTTACTGGCAATGTCTTGCTTTCTAAGACAGAGACTGACTAGTCTGTAATTATAGTTTGTATAATTTCACCAGTTTTTCCCCACAAGAACTAATATGCAGACTTCATCTATAATGCTTCATTAATAACCTTATTAAAATAACACTTCAGTATTTGACTTCATTAATTTTTAAAATTTATTTTTTGTTATGATCTGTAAGGTGGAAAAGCATTTTTTATTTCTACACTTTGTGCTGAGAAAGGATACTGAAGATAGAGAAGTATGAATAAAGTCTGGCATTCAAAAAGTTTTAGTTTCTTAAAACAAAACAACAACAAAAGACAACAACCAACCAAACAACAACAAAACAACTAACCAGCCAGACAAACAAAAACTTGACTTCTTTAAGGTCATTTTGGAAATCTGGAGCAAACTAAGGTCTCAGATTCCAGACTAGTGGCCTCCACACAATGAATAATATGCTAGGCAATATACTGCTAGAAGAAATTACTGAAATCCCTCTAGGGGGAAAAAAAAAAAAAAAAAAAAAATCATATCCTTTTGGAAAAAGGGTGCCAGATGTATAAAAGTTTTAACCTTCATTCATTTTCCACTACTTCCATTGAGAATTGAAAGCATGTAGTATGTTGCAGGGCTGTTCACCTACATACTGGTCCTTAGAAATGCATGAGTGTTTTTTATTCTGCCAAATAAATGCATGCTGTAGGGCACAATCACTGTTCAAGCAGTCTTTATTCCAGGTCATCACTCATGTATTCGAACCACACATTTTTCTCCAAAATGAACTGGGAAATCGCTACCCAGTTTTTTCCTAACCCTTTATGAGAATTGGACATGTCACCTGATAAAAGATCAATTTTTCAAAACACTCCCATCCCAAAACTTCCTTGGAATTAGACACACTGTTTTTCATATTGAGTATGAGTTTGACTCTGTTACCAACAGAGAAATACTGACTTTTCATTTTTTCTTTCTTAAATTCAAATTGAGCATAGGAAACAATAAACACAAATGCTGAATTCAAGGTTTTGTAAATGTAAAAGCTTAGACATAAAAATAGAAGAGTTTTTACAATAATCTTATGAACTATTCTGAAGGTCAGTCTATTTTTTGTATGAGATGCCGATATACTGATTGTATGCCAAAGAACAATGCTTAATATGCATAGAATCTGTAGCCTCTTGGTTTTTACTGTTTCTAGGGATAAAAATTACATGAGAAACAATGTGCACTGAAGTGTAGAAATGTCTGGGACTCTTTCACTTTCATTTTGGGTCTGGTCTGTGTTTTAGAGGGACAGACTGTGAATTGTACATTGCATTGACAGACACCGTGACTGTGGACTATTACTAATATGCATACTCATGACTGTAATGCACTTTTCTCCTTGCCCCATGTTGCAGGCTGAGTAGCGAGACAGGTGACTGGGAATAGCTGCTCTTCCTTTGTATGCTGGGAAACAAAAGCTTCTCTCCAAGGTAAAGCCACTCTGCGCTGTTTTGCACTCCAATGACAAAAGTAACTAGGAATTTAATTTCTTTTTGAAAATCCCCTTTTTACATTACTTCCTTTGATGGTCTTCAAAAGGAAAGTCTTCAAAAAGAAGGTAAGAATCTTAGTCAAAGTGGGTTTATAGTAAGTTTACTTTGATCCATGGTCTCATTCTAAACAATAAAGAGCAACACAGAATCATCTTCATGCAAAGCAGTAATAACATACTTCAATGAGAAATCTACCTTCAAAACCTTTAGCAGCTCCAGCTGGCAACTGCAAATATTTTGGCACTGAGACCTCTGGAAAAAAAGGAGATAACAGGATGAAAAACTGCAAAAGAGGACTAGAAGTGGAATAATTTTCCTGTAAGTAGAAAAGTTTCCAAGGGTTAATCATACTGAAAACGGAACGTTTTAATTGTATATCTAATTTGCTGCCATCACCTCTCAAGATCAATATTTCCTATTTTTGAGTGACAAACTGTCCCCACAAAGCACAATAGAACACTTATTTTTAAATAAACAGAACAAAATTTTTAACTGCAATTAATGATGACAGACACTGCAAAGCTTTGCAGCTCTATTTCATTTCATAGCTGTTTAAAAATACAGATACCATAACTGTATCTGTAGACTGCCAATGGCCAATAGCCATCCCTACTGACTGCTGAAATACATACAGAAGTCATATTTTTGTGCAAAGAGTGCCGATTTTCCATGGAAAACTTGAAGATTCATAACAGTCACTTTTCCTGCACTGCAGTAGAAAGCTCTATTCAACCCAGAGTGGTGGACTTAGACAAAATATCCAAGACCCAAACATGCATTAAGGCCACCTTAACTATTTTCCTGAGCATTTACTTGTAGCCTGAAAATGATAATTTCCTCTCAAGTGTCATTAGCACAAGGAATAGGTACTACAATACACATCCCACAGAGGCTTGGCAAATACCTTATTAAAACTGTGTAGCCTCCACCTAATTAAGACCAGAGAGGTGATTTGTGTGCTCACTGCTCTGTCATTCTCTTCTCCATTGAAAATTTGTGTTCCAAAATCAAGGGCTTGGAAATTAGGAAACACTGCAGCTAAGTTTGTTTTGGTTCACAGTTACACGATTCCAAAGAATTTTTACCCTTGTTCCCGGAGGCACTTTCTTACCAGATCTTAGTGGCCCATGGGATTAACAGGTCTCAAATTCCCTTAAGGTCCTGTTACAAGTCCTCCAGTGAGGAGCATTTCAGGAAACCCTAAGTGTCTTTATTCTCTTCTCTTCTCTGTGGGTTTCTTCTGGAGTATAATTATTATTACTCAAGACAGCAGATGGAGAATTGAAACAGGTAATCAACCCCCAAATTTGTAGGCTTTCTGAAATGGCACTTGTAACTTTTTGTAGTGTATCTGGCAGTGATCAAGTGTGAAGCCATGAGTTTTATCTTCACTCAGTATTATGAAAAGAAAACGTGGAAAAGCTGCCCTGGAACAAGAAAAAAGGATTTTTTTCTCCCTTAAGACAACATGTGCAGTCTGAATATCAAAGACAATGAGTGAAAAAGAAGGAAGAGGATGCATAAACTCTGCTAACTTAAAGACATCTTGCAACATCTCACTTGGATAATTGGGTGACATCATTAACAAAACCCATAGATCATTTCCATTTCATGGGAAGATGGTATCATGGCAATGGAGTCTCAGCCCTTGTCATCCTTGGCTCCTGAAAATGATGAGGTTACTTCAGCCACAAGCCTCTGGACCACACTTCTTTGCCCATGGCAATGTCATGACTTCCACAAAAAACCTTCCTATGTGCCTATTGTGTTCACCCTGTTTTGTAAGGAATGATATGTATGGCAGCTATTGGTAAATTACGTTCAGCACAATACTGTTGCAAAAAAATCAGACTTCAAGTATTTGTTAGGGCTGTGCACTATTCTCTGCAGCTCAATGGGATTTAAAGTGGGCTCTCAGGTATTTTTTTAAATAGGAGGAAAAAAAATTAAAGGCCGCCTTATTATTAATTATTGCATGAAAAATGAAAATTGTGTTATAAAGAAAAGTCTCTGTAAAAAGTCTTTTCTTGATGCATCTCACTCAGTTACTTATCACGTGGCCCTAGAAACCTTTTTACATCTTTCATTCCATTAAAAATTCTTTCATCCCTTTCTCTCAAACATTTCAGCTGTGTTAGCAAAATGCTACAAACCATCCCTGGCCTGCTTTCTGTTGCTGTAGTATATTAAACTGGTCCTGGCTCTATAAATTTTCTTCATAGGCTTGGCCATATCTTTGTCTGAAATACTTTTCTGAAGTTTATGGGATCCTTAATTTTTCATGGATCGTACAGTTAGAATGAACTCTTGAGGTATCTATTTTGCCCTCCCAGATAAAACATTCCACATAATTTCTCTGAAACAGATTACACTTGGATGGACCTGCCCCAGGCTTATCTTAGAGCTCTGTGTAGCCTCCTGCAGAAATGCCGAGCAAATATTTTGATAAAATACTTTCCTCACTTTTCTGGACTCTTTCTTGCCTGTTGGCATTATTTCTGCTAGAATCTCAGTAGTACAGACCTGTGCAGCAAATTGCAGGGTTTATCAGTGGTGGCGGGGTGCCAGGACTGATGAGTGCTCTGAAGGTCATCACCTGCAAGAAATTGTAGCGTGCAGCATCTCTCTGCTGCACTCTTAAAAAGCTCTGATCCTGGAGCAAACTCTGGAATGCACAAACATGCCTGATTTACATATGCTTGCTTAATCTTGTGTCTAAAAATACCTTGGAACATGTGAACCACAGATAGATTGATTACGTTTCTATTTTACGTAAACAAAATCAAAACTTCATGAGGTTTTGGAAATTCTAAGTTTGTTAGAATATGCTTTATGAACTTCTCTTTTACTTCTGTTTTATTCTTCAAGAGTATGTATTTTACACATATTGACAAGCATAAAATTTTCATTTAAAATATAAGTTCACTGACTGAAATATCAATAAAAGGAAAATATACTTTTATTTCTAATTGCATTATTCTGTTACAAAGAGGCTCTGTGAAAATGTACATGCTTTTCTGGTGATTGAGTACATTGTGTTTCCAGCCTTGTATTTCATGGGGAAAGCTCTGCTCTTTCCATAGGAAAAAAAAAAAAAAAAAAAGGAAGTTGGCAGAAGAACATGTTCTAGAATAGAATTATTCCACTATCAAATGAATGTGAGTTTCCAACGATTTCTGTGTGTGCGTGTGGAATAGAGCCCTGTTATAGCAGCTTTTTTATTGCAGAGCTTTAAAAATATGACTCATGGGTGTTTTGTCAGTGGAAATATTTATAAAAGATGTTAGAGTATTATTTGTTTTCAAATTGTCTCTTCACTCTGGTTTCAAATGTTTATATGCAGATCACATTCAAGAATCTCTTGATTCAAATCATCTGAACACAGTACAGTGTGGATAAAAAACGTTTCATCGCATTTTTTTTTTCACCTTTCCATGTCATATCTGTTATAGAACAGAGTCCATTTTTCAAAATAATGTGTGTTACTGTAGAAGTCGAATTTAAATACTTTTTTCTTAAATATGACATCAGAAAAGCATGTAAATGCATCAATAAATGCAAACTTTTCAAGTTAAATATATGACTTAAAACCTTTTTGTTCAAAGGGTAAATTAATAATAAGACTATCACTACCACTGACCAATGAGTAATTGGAATAAAGTCTTCCTGGAAAAAAGTAACAACAAAATAATTCATAATATAATGAATGTTATGATGTATACATAAATTCATTATGCATGTTGAAGTGAGAATTTTATTCATTATTAAACATGACAGTAACATCCAAGTACACAAAATCAAAATCTAAACCTCTAAACTTCAGAACTTATAGCACAAAGTAAAGATTTTATTTTTTACAGGTGGACTACTGCAAGTGCTCATAATATTGACTGAAGAAAGGACACATTAAAAAAATCAGAAGGGGAAGGAAAGGGACATGGAGAGAAATACACCTTTCATATTCATGGATGTACCCAGATTTTCTAATTCAACCTGTTTTTTAAACTTTGTAGAACCACTGGGTTTGGTGATGGAATGAAGAAAGGATAGTTAATTTCTGTTTATTTAATGGAACTCTTTTTCTTAGTCCTCTAATACATTAAATAGTGTTTTATATCTAACAAAGCATTAAACAAATAAAAAATCTTTTGAAATTATAATTTGGCAGTATATTTTTATGCCACTTCTATCACTGTTTTTCACTAATGTTTAACTGATGTTTAGAGCTACAAAGACATATTTAATTTATGGTAATATTGCTGCTTGTCATGAAAAATGAACCCGAAGTATTTGGTAGAATATGTCCAAAAGTAAATAAACAGTAAGGGACTCTGTTTCTTTGTTTGTTTGTTGTTTTTGTTGTTGTTGTTGGGTTTTTTGTTTTGTTTTGTTTTTTACTAGACATAGCTGTTTCCATGGTTTTCTACTTTTCAAAAACCCAACATAAAGTAGAATGACATTTACAGCAGGTTGGTACTTACTGAAAGTTTGGCCAATCTTGTTTGGGCACTCCGTATGAGGCACTTCTTAAGAGTGGGTCTTGTGGTGAGGTTAGACTGTGACTGAAAAATCTGTATCACTTTCCCAAAATCTGTTGTGATTTTAGGATGGCTCATAAATAGAAGAAGAGATCAAAATTTTTAGTCAAAATGTCTGCTTAATTACTTTATTTCTCTTGGAAATATTTTTAAATAGAAGACTTTTTTATAAAGTTCAAATAACATTTTTTTTCAACGGAAAAAAGGTTTACTGTAAATGTGTTTAACTGTTTTTTTATTCCACCCCCCCCCCCCCCCCGCCCCCAAAGTATAGACCTAACTTTCTCTTCAACATTCTGCTGAATTTCAGATTACTCTATAAACAACAGTTAACAGATAAATCCAAGTTCAGCTAGACAGGGGGTCTATATATTTTTAGAAATATTATAAGTAGAGACTGAACAAAATAATAAGAAAATAAAATGTTTTCCCAAAGATAAAATATATTTAAAATTGAATGTTTTTTAAATGCTTTAATTAAAAAATGGAAATATATTTCTAACCAAATGTAAACCTTTTCTTCTTGGTGCAGTAATGGCCTGTGCTTATCAGCACCTGAAACAAATAAAAATAGTACTTGATCCTAGGAAAACTGTTGACACATTTCATCAAGAGATCACTAATGCCTTTCCTTTTAGGGGAAGCTCAGGGAAATGAAACCCTTTCTCTGCTCACTGTAATTTCAATATTTTCAGTGTTTTTATTTCAAAGTCTATGACCATGTGCTCCATCTCCGTGGTCATGCAGCTTTTAGTTGAGAATAACTTCCAATTAAATGCATTTACTTGACAAGGGTCCCTAATCAGAAGAAAAAGTTTGAGGCACCAAAGCTCTTCGTTTTCAAACCACCACAAGGAATACCAGTGAGTTGGTAAGCGTTCAGTGTTCAGTTGAGAAAGAATGAAAAAGGCAAATTGTAGCAAAATTCTAAGTTGTATTAATCTTGTAAGCCAAAGATTTTTATCGCAAGGTCACTGAATTAAATAACCTGAAGACATGCATGTCTCTCAGAAACTGAGTACAACTTGTTTCAACTGCTTTTTGCAAGCAGATGTGATCCTGGTACTTTACAACAACTGGAAAAGGGTAAAAACAAATGTACAGTTCCAGTTATTCAAAATTAGACAACAGAAATAATGGATCTTAAGATCTTGCAATATCTTGTTAAATGATATCCAGTTATGGTAGATGACAGAGCAAGCTTTCCCAAGAAAAAGCAGCTGACATTATTGGAGCACAAATGGATAAGAACAACAAGTTCATATGGAGTCTTAAAAACTACTCAATGTAAAGAAGTTGTAGTGATAAAGTTCCAATATTTTATTCAGCCTGAGACTCAACACGTCATGGAAATTTCTGTAAGGATTCCAATACTACTGAGAGCCTGGTGACAACAGGTAACAAAATGGAGAAGGCAAAGGATCTGTTTGCTCATTGTAATGCCCGTGCTTGGAATTTGGCATAGCTTCAGACTGTAAAAATACGATTATTGTATGTGACAACCCTTTGGAGGTTTAGCAAACTATAAAATTTAATTCAAATTACACAACCAAGATGTTATTTTGCAGGCCAAAAAAAAAAAAACAACAAACCCAAAAGAGTCATGATGATGATATAAGGAATTTGACCAAAAGGATAGCATATGTGTGGAGGAGAAGTGGTTTTAATTTCTGAGCTGACTAGAACAAGTCACAATAGGAAAACTTGGACGCATACAAAGAAAGAATTTAAAATGATTGTTTGAACTGATTGCAAAATGTTATGAGTTTTAAAAATCACCTTCTTTCATACCTAGTTATATGGAAAAATTCCAAAGATGGTAGATCTTTAAAATGCAAGTTACAGGAAAAAAGACAGATCTTATTTGTCTACTCTCCCAAAATCCAGAAGTAAGATATCAGGCAAAGCTTAGCACCTTGTAATTCAAATGGCAGAATGGGCCTGCAGTAGGAGGTTTTTCAAAGTACAATTTCAGATTATGTATGCAATGAGGATCACTCATAACTTGATATGTTATGCTAGAAGAGCTCCAGCTACAGAATCTTTGGCAAAGAAGCAAGGCTAAAAATCTGTGAAGGGTGTAATTTCTGAACTGCCACAGACATTTTGGCAGGAATGATTCATCAAGGGCAAATCCACCAAAAAGTTGTCAAGTTAGGAATTTTTGAAAGTGCCTGAGATTCCAAGGAAGAGGAAAGTTCCAAAGAAAGTGTGTCTGACAAAACTAGACACTCAAGTTTATCAAAGTATTTTATGACATTTTTCCTCGGCTCATAAATACCTTTCCCAATGTCCAGCATTCAGTCAAACTTTGAACAGAGGAGTTATTATAGAGAAGAGAATTATAGAAGATCTGGTCATTCTGGTCATAAACTTAATAGAAACATGCATGCAGTCATGCTTTAGATGAATGGCTTTAAATGCAGCTTTGATTGGCAGATTTCATAACTTTATTCGTGTTTTTCCTGTCATGGTTTGTCTGATTCCGTGCGTGAGGAAGGTTCTGGGTAACGGAAAGGGGGAAGTGAGATTGAGACCTGAGTTGAAGGGTATCATTCAGCACTGTTTCAACCAGGGAAATGAGTCCTGGAAGAGGTCGTGTCACAAGAGGCAGTCCAGCGTGCTCAGCTTTTCTGCAATTGAGTGCTCTACGTGCAGCTGGTCAGCAAATAAGCATTGGTAAAGGGACCAGAGTGAAGGCAATGCATGGCCAGTGCAGGAGATGTGGCCCAGGCCAACATCCAAGGAACAGGAGCCCAGATTCACACACAAGAGTGTGTGAGGCTCGACAGGTTGTACCTGTAGCAAGACAGTATGAGCTCACAAGAAGATTGTTAATGTCAGATGAGAAATATGTATATTTGTTCAACCAAACAGCTACAGTGTCTGCGTTCAAAAGCAACAAAGGCAGTATAACAACGGGCCTGGTGGCACTGGTAATGAACGCTGTTTGTGGGTGTATTTAAATACGCTCTTCGTCATAACGATCTGTGTCTTTGATCCACAATTTAGCAATCATGACTGAACTTGTATATGATTTTACATGTTTATGAGGGGAAAAAATTATCATTTACAGCTTGCAGATGTTGAAGAATCCATTTCAAGACACTCATCAGGAAGACTAGCCTCTGAACCTTTTTTCTGTTTTGTTAATTGTTCTTTCCCCCCATATTTAAAAGATTAATATTTGAACAGTATTTTGCTATGTTTAAACTTGTCCACTGTTAATAAAGTGAGATAATGATCCCCTGTTCCAAAAAAGTATTTTTATATTTAGAAATTAAGTCCAAAATGCCAGTAAACTAACCAAGTGAAATGAGTAGCTAGTAATATAAAAGCAAAAATTTAGGGTTTTACATGTGCAAGGATTTATGAGAATTCCTTACATGTTTTTGCATCTGCATTACTGTAGCCTGTATGTTTTGCTGAACTATGGCAGCATCACTGTACAACTTGTGTATGTCTTTGAAGTTTGCCTTCTGCAAGAAATGCATGCAAAGGGAATCCTCATAGATCCTCTGTGATCCAGTTACTCCAAACTACCTTAGACTGATCAACTTTGGTTCATGCACTTACTGAAATGCAACTGTTATTTTTTCATACCATTTGGAGGTAGTTTTACAACCCTTTTTATTACCTGTTCCTATGTGTACTACCAGCCACAAGGCAGCACCTCTGCTGATTGAAAATCAAAAGTTGTCTGAAGTCCTCAAAGTTGCAGCTGTAAAATCAGCAAAACCCAAAATCAGCAGAACTGCAATTTCATTGCCTCTGAATAATCATGGCTTCCTCACTGCATTGGATTTAAAAACCAAAAAGAATTGTGTGTGACACTGGAAGATGCCAGGTTAAGCACTGGTTGTATTATTTTGATGGAAAATGTTTACTGAAACCACCCATGCCATTTAAAGAAGTTTAAAGCAGTTCATCGTTTGATCTTATCTGCACCTGTAGGTGTCAACAAAGATAAATCATTGCATTCAAAATGAAGGCAAGAGGAACAAACCTTGCAAGATTTTTGAGTGAGCACTCCCTTGAGCTAGTCAGTGCTCAAAATATTCAGTGATTTGCAGAGACCTGCCTTCCAGAACTGGTCCCAAAAAGACCTCTAAACCAAATATGCTTCTATTTCCACATCTTTCAGTTAACAGGCACCTGGTGCACTGAAACAATATTCCATGTTTTACAGCTTTGGTAGGGATCAGGTCCTCAGAAAATGCAAACTGGAATTATTCCCTTCACTTCAGCAGAGTTGTCCTCATTACTAGCAGATCTGGCATTATTACTTTTTTTTGTAACTGCATTCTCAGCATATGCTGTACTTAATTCCTACTGTTTATTGCACCTTGTAGGTTTGCTCTAAGCTGGAAAATAGTTTTTAGTCAGAATCTTTGAAAGCCTGAGAAGAGAAACGAAGAGAAACAAAGGGAAATATGATGTTACTGGAAGATGAAGTCAGAATACTGTCTTCTTGCATTACCATTACTCCCATATTAGCAGCCTCAGTGCACAAAGTGTCAGTACAGGCAGGGAGTGCTCAGCGGCCGTCGCCTCCCGCGCTGCAAGAAATGTCTGGGGATGCCAGCCGTGGGTGGAGGGCTGCTGGACCAGCACACACTGCTCTGGTGGTGTAGGCATTAATTACAGTCATTATGGTAATCAGAGGCAGATGGAGGTATTACTGAATAAGAGGTTCTCTTTTAAGTACCATGGGCGCAGAGGTAACAGCAGCTCTGCCCAGAGCTGGCCAGGTCTCAGAGTCACTTTTCAGCTAAAATGCTCTTGGCTTCCTGCCCTATTATTCCTAAGGGAGCCAGAAATGATCTTCCCTTTTGGCAGGCAACATTAAAGACTGTCTTCTGGGCCTTTACGTGAGCTTCAGATTAGCCTTGTGAGGTCACTTGGGAATTAAAGCCAGGTCCTGCTTTTAAGTTGCAAGGATGACAATGCCAGGCCTTTTCTGAAAGGAGTGGGGTCACTGAGGTAGGAATAATTGTGATGTATTTATAGTGCATGAGAAATTCCTTGCTGTAGGAGAAAAGTTCCAGTTACAGAAGTAGTCTTTTCAGGCCAAATGGGTGTTTGTAGAGCTTTTTGAAAACTGCATTTCAGTTTTTAAAAAGGTGAGACAGAATTATTAGGATGGCGTAGTGCTGATTGCTTGTGAAGCTGAGAGATACATACTCTAGAGCTCAGATTCTGGCTCAGAAAAAAACATACATATGCAATGTAAGTATGATAATGCAGTTCCTAAACAATAAAGCACCAAAATACATCGTTAAATATGGATCAACAACAACAAGATTAACTGACTTTTTGCTTACTCAAAAACCTGATTGAACACCCGAGTGAATACACAGCTGAACAGTTTCTTTATCAGTGGTGGGGGTTTTTTTTCTTTGCATTGTTATAAAAAGTTTTGTTTTGCTTGATGTCCCTGATGAAATAGAGTGGTTTTTCCCAGGAAATGAATACACAAAAAGTAAGAACTCAGATGCACAATCCTGTATCACAAATATGTGACAAAGGCATAGTAGAACTTAACTGATTGGAGTCACCATAAAAATAAATATGATCAAATTATCTAAGGAAAATGTGACCAATCCCAGTACCTTTTTAATCTTCAAAATGATGTGTAAGTAATTGATGAATAAAACGTGACCAATCCAGGTATCTTATGCAATTTTATGATAGTTGTAAAGATAAATTTTTTTTAGCACTACAGACATAATCAAAAGCCTAACTCCTATCTCTAGTTGTACACAACATTGGAAAGGTGACCTTTACACTTCTTTATCTACCCTACCACACAGTAAATATGACTAATGGATACGTAAGGTATTAGACACAAAGTACCGGATATGATAGGTCAAAAATGTTGTAACCTTAGAGTATTGCTTCAGTTATTGCAGATATATTGCAGTCATTTGGCTTATTCTAACAGATCACGTTTCAAGTATATGTCACAGCGAGCAGTACCATGCTGTTGAGTTAAGGAGGCCAGGTAATTGTGAGAAGAGACAAGAAATCAGCTTTTAGCTCTACTCACATCTTCTCGGCTGACTTCTTATTTATCTGCTCTTTAGACCATAGTTCATAAAAACAATTGCATTTGGGTTTATTACCCAGGCTAAATCATCATTAAACTTAGAAGAAATGTTTTCTGCTAAACAGAGGAAAGGTTTTCAAATGGAGGAATAAAACCCAAAACCTAGTTCTCACTTTACAATGAAGAGAACAATGAATTTATGGGTTTTAGGTTTTCAGGGCTTATTAGCTCCTATATTAGGGAGATAAAATCTGTTTTAAAGGGATGACTATCTGATTTACAGGTAAAAATTATAATTATGATGCAATTGATAGATATTTAGCAAATAGCTGTTCAACTTGGTAAGAAGGTATAACCCAAAAAATTTAATGCCTTTGAGCCTTTCCTAAACTGCATTTTTATCAAGCTGAAACAAAAAGGAGAAACCCAAGCTAGTAAGTATTTAATTTCAGCTTTAAATGGCATAAATAATATGAAACTCTTATTATTTACATCAGTTTTCAACCCCTATCTAAAATGAAGAAAATCAGTTTTAAGCTTTTAATGGTTCTACAATGCATATTTCAGGCCTTACCCTGATGTCCTAAATCCTATTTTCAGAAGCAGGTGCTTTCCATACAGACACCTAAACAAAGACTTGTCTTTCAAGGGCATCTGGTATCTCCTGACTCCCGGAGTGAGGCACCCATGGCCAGATTTTCAAGTTCTTTTCATTGCTGTAAAACAGGTCCATGCTAACAACATATACAGTCAAAGTGAGCCACCTACTACTTAATTCAGCAGAGCTACTTGAGATCTGCAATGAGATCAGATTCTGGCTCTTGATGTCTGTTTGCTCCTATGAGCAAAAGCAGCTTCAGGATCCAAATTTCTTTTGAATTTCTGTTTTGAACTGGTTTTTTTCCTGATAAAAAAGGAAACCTCTGGATGTTGTGTTTTGATTTCAGTCCCTCTTTCCTTTGTAATTTTCTGTGAGTCTCTGAGGTCTAATAATAGAGGAACCTTTCCTCCACAGATATCATCAGCTTTCTTTTTCACTTGGATGAGCTTTTTCATGAAACCTAGTGTTCTACCCAGTCTGAGATTTCTGTGCTTGCATTGGGCTGAACTGGATCATGAATTCACGGACTAGTGGTGGGGATCAATTAGAGTCATATAGAAATGACATGATCATGTAGACTCTGTTTCCTGAGGAAATCAGGCTAAAAGTAACAAGAAAAATCTTATTTTCTCCTTCTCTAGTAATCAGCTACCCAAGTGTGACTGAGTACAGTGTGCTAATAATTTCTAGAAATATAGCACAAGAAAATCTGAGATAGAAGAGTATTTTTCTTGCCTCACTTCTCAGTGCTGTTTAAGACATTAACTTTTTGACCCTGACCCTGAAATTTTGCCTGCAGATTTTTATTTACTGTCCCATGAAATATTTTCCTTGGTAGCATGTAGTATAAGTAAAGTGGGATTTGATGAGGAACTAGGACTGAAATAGGGTTTTTCCAACCTGAAAGGTGTTATTGTTTTGCTCAGTCTAGTGCTACAAGAGGAAGTGCTATGAGGCCCTGCTCTCTGTTGCTGCTTCTGCTTTGGAGGCATCAGTTCAAAGACTCCAGGGCTGGTCTCTGCAAAACACGGCTCAGGCCATGGGGGTCTTTGCCTTTGTTTTACTGACTGAACTGGTGGGATTGTAAGCTCAAACCAAACTCGTTTGCCTTCTTTTGAGGTCTCTTTGTACCATTTCTCTGTAGCAATGGACTACGTGAACCTTCCCTTCAGAGTGCTGCAGATTTGGCTGTGGAAGACAGATGTTTGCTAGTGACAGAATGGTATAGCTAGTGAAAATGGTATAAACAACAACAAAAAAATACTTTGTTTAATGAACAGACTTTGCATAAAGTAATCTAGCAACTAACCAAACTAAACAGCTTTAGTTACAGAGAGGAAACAAATGTGTTTGTGGTACAAAAGATATCTTGTGAATCTTTCCCTTGGGCACAAGTTCCAACCCACTTGTTATTTCAAGAGAGAAAGAGATCTTTCTCCATCACTTTCAGGGCTCTTCCTCCAAGTCCCTTTTGGCAACCATATGTTCACCATTCAGGAATGTTTCTGCTGTGATATTCTTCAGTCCAGTTTCCCAGCTAATTTATCATTGATTGAATGATCCTCTTTAAATTTTTTCTTATTAAAAAAACCCCACATTCTCCTATTAATATAATTTTGTGTTTCATCAACATTAAGACATGGTATACTCATTCCTTCATTAAGATAAATAGTAGAGGAAAACAATTATTTTCCTTGAGCTGCTGATGTATGAAAACCAGAACAATTCTGTTTTCTGTAGAGCTGAAAGCTTTTTTAAAAAAACCCCAAAAGCCAACAAAATCTAACAAACAAAATCTCTTCCTCCCCCAAAACAAACAAACAAACACCACAAAAAGACAAACAAACAAACAAAACAAAACAAAACAAAACAAACAAAACAAAAACCAACAAACACCTCCCCCCCCCCAAAAGAAAAAAAAAAAAAAAACCAAAAAAACCACGTTTCAGTTCTTGGTCCAGATTTCCATGGAAAAATGATTAAACTTCTTTTTTTCTTTTTTTTTCTTTTATTTTTTTTTCCCCCCCAGAGTGTAAGCAGATCTAGTAAGTACAGATATAGCTTTTGCTGCTCAATATAGCATCTTTCTTACAAATTTCATTGCTGCACAATGTTGTTTCAGTTTGATCTGCTGCTGCCTTCAGCAGTTTCAGTACACACTTGTGCTTTGGCTGTAGCTCCCCATTCTATGGTACTCTTACCACAAGTTCTAAGTATACACAGAATATAGTGTGATGTCAAAGATTTTTCAATCTAGGCTAAAGTATGAGAGACAGCCTGCTGGGGACCCAGCACTTTGAGAGCTGTTTTTCTCATGTTTACATTACCCAGAACTGTATCCTGCCCTTCAGAAACTAGGTGAAATCTTTCTGATTCCTTTAGTTCATTATTTATCAAGAAAAGTGGGTTTGCCTGCCTGGGTGGAGTATTCATTAGAGTTTGTAAAGCCTGCTTTGTTTTAGATATGTGTGTTAGTGTAAGTCATATCTCTTAAGAATGTGACTTTTGGCAGTGTTTGATACTGGCAAGAGCCCTAATGTGATACAGAATTGGCAGGAATGCTTTTGCTGGTATGGAATATACTCAGAGGCCTGGAATCAGTAAAAACGGCTAGAAATGCTTTTGCCAGCATTACTATATTATTAAGTATTTTCTAGCATAGACCTGTCAGAAGACCAGTTTTCACCCCCACACTTCTCTTGGTTATTAATTGTTATTTTATTGGGAGGAATGTCCAAGCTGCTACCTCATGTGTAAATATCTTTGGCCTGAATATTTTCTACCAGGGAGGTTTTTCTACCATTTGTGGGAAGGGAAAGGGGCAGGGGAAGAATAATATATTTGACCACATCTGAGTGTATTGTTTATATCCAGAATGTCCTGACATTTAACTTTTTTCTCCTCTCCCACAGGCAACCAAAAATCACAGTGTAGTGACCACAGATAATTTGTGTTGGAAATAATTATAGAGGTAACTGTCACGTAGCCTGCGGTTAATGGTGCCCCTCTTCTAATGTCTTGATGGGCAAGAAGTTTGTATTTGTTTTCTTGGGAGATTTAGGAACACCTGAAACAAATTGGATGAGAATGATACACAATGTACAGTGAGGCCTCTGTATTTCCCATTCTTCTGATAAGAAATGCAGGTCCAACCTCTTTGCCCCGACTATTCCATCTGCTGCAAGCAAATAAAAAATATGTTTACACACAGAACCTAAGTGTGCCCTTTGACCCTACAGTCATTGCTAGGTTTAGCCATCAAAATGTGCAGTTATTTAAATACAAAATCAGTGAAGGGGAAAGCACATACTCTAATCAGACAAGAAGCGAGGACATTGGTGCCACTTCCCATGCATGTTATGTTACTTCATGCTGGCATGTGATTGTTTATGTTCCCAACATTTCCAGGATCCTGCCGCCACTACCAGTAAGGTTGCAAAAGCTAAAGTATGTGGCTTGGTGTCATTCACCCACCTCCAAAGTGAGGTTAAGTATCCTGTGGTGTTGCCTTTGCTCTGGAGCTGGCAGCTGCTGGAGACCAGCTCTACTGCTATTGCTGCACTTTTTCTGGGCTCAGATGGACTGACCCGCGACATCTGGATTTCATCTAGGTCTTACCGTGTACATGCCCTCCCAGCTTCCAGACTTCCCACATTGGAATTATTCTTTCTCATTCATCCCTCTTCTGTTCCAAGACATTTCTCCCTAAATTCCATTAATTTCAATGAGAAATATATCTGAGAAGTGGGTAAAAGATAGGGGAAAAAAAAAAAAAAAAAAAAAAAAAAAAAAAAAGAAAAAAAAAAAAAAAAAAGCCAGGTGAGCCTGTCAGCATCTGCTATTGGTTTTGTCTGTGTGTACAGCATGTGTGTACAACCAGTGCAGTTAATTAAACCCATGAAAGTGCCTATTAACTGTCCAGACGCTATTTAGCATTCCTAAGGCCTAAGAATCTAAATCTCTTTCTGGAAGACTTTGCTCTGAAAATGAGTCAAACTGCAGAAAACTTCAGTGTCTCATCAAATGATGTTCAAAAAAAAGCTGTTGAAAAGTCTGGGTTGAAGAATCTGGGTTTCTGAGGAGCCTGGAAATGAAAGCTGACAGGTCAGAACTGTTTCTAGAGTTGTAGCAGACTATGCAGTGCTGTCTTTTAAATATCTGGTTTAGATGCCTTCAAGGTAAACTTTATTATGCAACAAGAGGTGGCAGACATTAATAAATATGTGGGAACTAATAGATGGTCACCCTTGTAGGGAAAACCCATATAGACTATGTTAATACTTGGGCCCTTCTGTAGTTAGGACTTTTCCAGTGCCTAAAGGGATGCTACAGGAAAGCTGAAGAGGGGCCTTTTAAAGGAGCATGTAGGGATAAGATAAGAGAAAATGGCTTTAGATTGAAAGAGAATAGGTTTAGACTAGGTATTAGGAAGAAATTCCATGCTGAGAGGGTGTCCTGGGGTGACTGTGTATCCCCAATTGTCTGTTGGGTGCAGGGGGGAGGGCAAGCGCGGTTTGTTTTTCCCCAGGAAAACTCTGCTCATCGGAGTGACCTTGAAGCGGGGGAGCTGGAACACGGCAAGACGAAAGAAGCTCTGTTGTTTTTTCCCCGGCAGTTAGTTAGTTTAGTGCTAGCATAGTTAGACACTGTAGAATAGCTGAAGCTTTTTGCTTTTTTTTTCTTTTTCTTTTTTTGGCCTTTTTTCCTTCCTTTTTGCTTTTTTTGTCCTCTCCTCGGAACTGTTCCAACCTCTCCGGACTAAGGACCTGGGGAAGCACCGGGGGCCTCCACGGGGGACTCACCCCACCAAGACCAGCCCTGCCCATCTCCTTTTCTCCCAGCGTCAGCAGAGACGGAGCGGTGGAGCACAGTGACGACCCTCGAGGAGACTTTCTTTAAGTTTGTTATCCCTCCGTAAGCGGCACGAAGCTCTTGTCATCGGGTATTGTGCTGGGAGTGCTTTGCCTGTTTAATAAACAGGTTTTTTCCACTTCTCTCTGAGGAAATCTTTTTTCCCCGAACCAGTTGGAGGAGGGGAGGGGGGCCCCGTGGGAGGGTTTCTCCCAAAATCTGCCTGAAACCACCACAGAGGGTGGTGAGGCACTGGAACAGGTTGTCCAGAGAAGTTGTGGCTGCCCCATCCCTGGAAGTATTCAAGGACAGGTTGGATGGGACTTGAGCAACCTGATCTAGTGCAAGATGTCCGGCCCAAATCATTTTATGGTTCTGTAGTTTTATGAGACCCAGAGACCAACTCAAATCTTGTAGTGCTTTATGTGAGTCACCAGGGTCCCAAATGCAGCTTCATGGGTTCTAAGCAATTTTCTACCTGAGAAACAGCTTGGAGGGATACTATTTTAATTGAGTTTTGATTCATCCCTGTAAAAAGGGATATTAAAAGTCATCAGCCTAAACTTAAAGCCTTTTTGTTTAAGGTAAAATACCGCTAATATTTTTTAAATTATTCTTTACTCAGAAGAATGGACTGCTAGAAACATCTAGCTCTGAAAATACTTCTACTTGTAACCAACATTTCTTTTATGAGGTAATGGTCCATTCAGAGAAATGAAGCTTAGGAAAGGTATCTTACCTAATCAGAAATTTTAAAAAGTAGTCTGAGATAACAGAAAAGGGATTGAAATTTAGAGTTTAGGTAGCCAAGATCTTAATTTATTATTAGATTATGCTAGCATGACAGTGAGTTTCAACTGGTTTGGGTTGTCATTGTCATTAGAATTAGACACACATGATAGACAATACTTACCTTAAGAAAAATCAAAAAACCAAGAAAATGAAACACATAACAAAAATTAAATATTTGCTTTCTTAGTAGCTCTGGTAAGCCACTAAATGTCACTGAAAATTTTTCTCTTCTCCTCCTGGTGTCTGACAGAGTTTATCTGTCCTACATTTTCTATTTCCAGATCCTGATTTTCCAACATATGCCTTTAGAGAAGCAATGGTAGTAGAAATCACCTAATTTTTCTGTAACTGGCAGTTTTAGCACAAAGTGAATAACCATGTTATATTACTCTAACATCCTGCTTCTGACAGAAGGATAATGCTCACTCAAAAATCTGTCTGGTTGCTTAAATCATCTGGAGATGGGGCATCCCTTTTTTCATCTTTGTCACATACAGTGATGTGGGAAAGGCTGTTTTCTGGGTTGGGTGGGAGAGAAAGCGTTCAGTTCTCTGAATGGTGCTGTAAGGGATTGAACATTTAGTGGAAATAGCTGGCCATTTCAACTTCATTTTTTTTCAGGATGAAACTATTTGCCAAGTTTCACCCCACTTTGCTGTCAGATCAAACATAACCAGTTTGCTTATTTGGTGGAAATTGCTCACCAATTAACACTATTCATAAACACCCAGGATTCTGCCTTTCTCCTTTTTTTTTTCTATCCTGTCTGAGTTACACTTCAACTTTTTGGATGTGGGTTTAGCAAACCTGTGAAACCTTTTCCCATGAAAAGGTGGTTTCAGCTGTGAGCCTTAAGTGCCATAAATCCACAGGTAGCAAATAAAAACAGGATAGGCAACTCATCCCTTCTCCAAGTCCCTGTGACCTTCCTGGCACATGTTTTCTTATCTCTCTGCTCCTGTAACCTTTGTCCTTCTAAACTTTATTCTATGAAATTCTTAAATCACTGAAAAAAATCCCCTGCAATAGAACACATAGGAAAATTTGCTATTTCCTGAAGAACACGGGGCAAAAAAAGAACATTTTCCTCCTGACCCTGCTAAATGTCTCTGTATTCCATCCTCTGTAGATATGCTAGGCCACTGCCACCCCTCCTTCACTTGCTTCCTTATATCCAGTTGTCTGATTCTCTGACATACACAGAGATGCCTAAACCGGTCATACAGGTTCGAGCAATTTCAGTCACTGTATTCGCTGCCAGTAAATCTAATTATTTCTAACTTGACCTTAATCAAAAGGCCACTCTTTGAACTCTTCCCAGCAATTCAGAATGTCTGCAGTGTGGTGTGTGAAAGCAGAAAATGCTCAGTCTGTTCCAGTGGCACACAAAGAGCACATGCTTCCTTCTTCTCCTCTGCTTATCTCTCCCCCCTAAGGTGAAACTTCCACACCACCTCTCCTGGTTTCAGGTGTAATCATAAACCAGCTCAAGGCAATTATGGGTAATGTAGTCCCATGGTTCACGCCTGTCTGTTTGAACAAGAGGTGCCAGGTTCCTGCCAGACTGCACATTCCAGCAGGCATTGCTCAGCACTCCAAGGAGGGAGGCTCTCCAGGTGTGCTCCAGCACCACCTGAACCCTGAGCACGCCAGAGTGTTTCAAAGCCAGAGCAGGAATAAGTGCTCCTTCAACAGTACTGATGTCTTGAACAAAAACATAATTTGGATCTAGGGAAAAGCTCTTAGTTTCCAGAATGGTGAGTTTGCTTTCTTTTCTTTCAAGTATCTTTTGCTGCTTACATTTAAAATACATTGAAGGATATGAAATATCAGCGTAGTTTTTTGCTTAGTACTATTGCATCAGTCCAATACTATTTTTTGGCTATTGCTAGTTCCAGGTACTACTGGAGAAGCTGCGGAGCTTATGTACCTTTTGAATTGCATGATATCCTACCCTAGGGTGACTAGGGATGTGTGGAGAAAGGCACTTGATAAGTGCTGGTTATTGTCTTTGCTGAGAGCATAAATAATGGTGAACCTCCTAAAATTTTTAATCAGTCTTAAACTTGCCTCCTCTGTCTTTTTACTCCTGTGAAATGAGCTGCTGTAGATCTATGTGTGTGTGTGTGTGCACATGAACTTCTGTGGGGCTTGGTTTTTTTGCTGGTTGATTGGTTGGTTTGGTTTTATTGAAGCACTATATGAGCTAAAACTGTCCACACATGCAGCTGTTGGGTTGGCCTCCGGCGCTGTGAGCTGGCAATCAGAATGGTGAACACCCCCTAACAATCCTCCCTGCGAACAAGGCAGCCATTACAAGTCAGAAAAAGAGTTTAAAGAGCACATATACTTCTAAACAATAAAATGTTCATTCCCTATCAAAAGAATCCTTGAGAGATAATACCTCTAGTCTAAATGGAGACAAGACCTATCATGCTGACATACCTTGAACCAACTGCCTTTATGGCTAAAAAATAACAAGTGGAGCTGGCCAGTCTTTATAAAAGTAGAAAGATTTAAGTGAAAGGTAAAAAAAGAAACAGTTTTTTTTTTTGTTCTTTTCCTATCTGTTATTACCACTTAGCTAATACTTCTTTTTTTTTCATATGGATGTATTTTTTTTAAGAAGGAAGATCAAAATTTTAACAGCTTGGGAATAGTTTTTGACTGGCATTATTATGAAAGGGAAAGAGGTGTCCTCCTGAGTAACTGATACAGGGAGAGAAGAAGTGAAGGAATTATTCCTACTGGGTAGATCTTGGGAGGCCCAGATTGACACACTGGAAACGCTTTCCTTGGCTCAAAATCATGTGTTTGACAGTATTTAATATAAAAGGTTTCAATACTGAACTTATACACTGAAAACTGTTGCACAGTGTCTGTGTTGGGTGGGACATACAGAATGGGATTAACAGCACAAGTTCAAGCTGGTTATTGATGTGTTAGAATCCAGAGGATGGCGTTTGCCTTGGGTACATTAAACACAAGGGATACCTACATTTATATTCAGTAAACTACATAGTACAACAATATCCTGTGGAAGTGTGTTCAACAGGCTAATAACAGAGACTCATGGAATCAAAGAATTGCCTAGGTAGGAAAAGACTCTAAAGAATATGAAGTTCAACTATTACACCAGCAGTGCCACGTCTGCCACTAAACCATGTCCTTGAGAGCCACACCTACAAATCTTTTAAATACCTCCGGGGATGGTGACTCCACCACTTCCATGGACAGCCTGTTTCAAGGCTTGACAACCATTTTGGTGAAGAATTTTTACATACTATCCAATCTAAATCTTACCTAGCACAACTTGAGGCGATTTCCTTTTGCCTTATTGCTTGTTAGCTGGGAAAAGAGACTGACCCTCACCTCATTACAACCTCCTTTTCAGGTAGTTCTAGAGAGCAATAAGGTAACCCTTGAGCCTCCTTTTCCCCAGCCTAAACAACAGCTCCCTCAGCTGTTCCCCAAAGTACTTGTGTTGTGCACCCTTCATGAAGTTTTTCACCCATCTTTGGACTTGCCAGAGCAACGTATTTTAATAGAATGTTTATTTAGCATTTCAATATTTGGTTTAAGTTCTTGTGCTGTCTCACTTCCTTGTCTTTCTCCTGTTATTATGAGAATGGCTAATTGTGTTCAGTTGCACAATTTTTGTTATTCAATGTTTTTGTAACTCTTTATCATAGTGATTTCCCCCTTTGGCCTAGGAATATTTGTGTTTGGTGGACTATCTGCAAGAGATTTCTATGAATTATGTTCAAGGGGAAAAAAACTCCAAACCTTTGATGATCACTGTCTCTGAATTTGGATGCCATTCCTCTCTATTTTTCAAAATAGATAAATTCAAGGTCATTGAGAAACGACATGTGTTCATGCTACTGTAAACTTTGGCACAAATCCCGGCAGGAAAGTCCACCCTTGAAATAAAGATACAAAACTTGTGGAACAAACACCAAAAACTGATGCAGTGCAAAAATATAAATCACACTGCTGTAAAAGTCAAAAGACTGGCTTTTTTTTTGACAGAACAGCCAATTAGTCAATTGTGGCGGAAGTAACAGTCAGTCTAATCTGATGATCTCTAGTGGATGTCCTCCTGTCTGAAGAGCTGAGCTCTGAAGTAGTGGCAGCTGTAGCTCATCATATTTCTACACCATAAACATGGTGCATACTTGTAACAAAATTTGTAAAACAATAAGCGTAGTTCTGCCTGGAACTATGAGCTCTTCTATCACTTATCCCACTGCATAGAATTGTAATTTACCTCACAGATCCCACAATGGGAAATCAAACACGATTTGGAAAGATAAAAGCTACTTGAATATCATCCCTTTCCTGATGTCCCATATACTGCTGCTATTTCCAAATGTTTAGTGTAATTTTACCTTAGATTTTTTTAACTTCTGTGGAAGTCTTTTCTTCTCTTGCCCTCTTTCTGGAATTATTTTCAGTTCATCTCCCTCAAGTCTGAAAATTCAGGAGAAAATAGTTGGGTTTTTTTCAGAAACTGAATTCCAGAGTAAAGGTGATATCCTATAGTAATGGAAAACATGTACTTCAATTAGCCCTGCAATATTTTACCATTTTTTCATCTTCTCAGTACAGATGAGTATCCCATTTAAATTTCTGCACATCCTTTTTAAACTGCCGAATGTCATGCTTAAGCTTTTCCTAAGAAACTTCAACTAGATTAGAAATCAATGTTTATGAGTAATTTCAAATTGTTCCTTTGAGAGCACCTCTTCTTATCTACAATAAACCTAATCTCATGTTGTCTGGTTTATTAGGCTTTCTTGTAGTTCTTCAAAGCCTACTCTAGTAGTAATAATCTCAGTAATTTTGGTTTGTGAGCAAACACAGTCAAATCACTCTCCACTGACTTTCTCCTTCCACCCTCCAGAATTTCCTCAAAGCACCTATTGTGTGCTTCAATACGAGGGGCCACTGCTCCACTGCATCCCTACCAAGGAGCTGTGGTGAAGATGAATTGGGGTTTTGAAACACTGAAGGCATCAGAAAGCTGAAACGATTGTATAGCTTGTGGCAAGGGAGGTTTTGGGCTCTGGTTTGGTGTCCTTTTGGTGTCCTCCAAGAAGAAGTTTTTAGGTTTAGAGGTACATGAAATTTTACAGGAGGCATATACTGATTAATTACTGTAAGAGTAGGAGTCCTTTTCTTGTGCAGCTGAACTTCACCTTGTAAGCTAGCCTGACCAAGGAGAAGATGGCTATTTAGCTGAAAACTATATTGTATGCTGCCTCTCCCTTGCTGTCTGAGTGACTCTGCAGGCTGAAATGCACTGGAATCCCACAGCCCAGAAGAGAATATTTGAGGCCTTATGTGTGGGATATGTATTTTTCAACAAAAGACTTTAGATGGCAATTATTTGAGTCCAAAATGTAAAGAGTAGACTATGTTACCATTTTCTTTAAGTCTTCATAGCAAAAGGATCTTTTTGAATTATTAGAGGAAGTTTGCCTTCACTGGAGACTCAACATACTTACAAATCTTTGTATTCTTCTTTGTTTCACACCTGTGAGATGGAAAGCTGCCACTTTATTTTGGGTAACTCCTTGAACTCTATTTAAGCTCAGTAATGGCTGTGTGCTGCAGAATGGGGTAGTCGCCTTTCTCATTCCCAGCCATTGATTCCTGCAGGCCAGCACAGAACACTGAGTCATTGTGCCTGGACCAGCTCCTGGTGAGACCAGATAAGCACCAGTGTTGATGCAAAGGAGACATAGTACTGCTGTTTTCTGGAGCAGCCAGACAGCCAACCAGTCAGATGGCATCCCTAAGACCAAGCTTAGCCTCAAGCACGGTGCCACATGATCTCATTTATTTTCTAATACTTTGAAGACTTGGGAGACTTGACCCTTCTTCTATTCCAGGCTTGCTCTGAACTAATTCTTTAATCTCTCTCTCTCTCTCCGTGGAGGCGTATAATATTTCCTTGCATTAAATGGGAGTTCACAAGTATTTAAATTGATTAAAATTATTCTAAAGCATATTGGTTTATACTTTAATCTACACTGACCTCTAGTTAGATATAATGATATTATTTCAGGTTTCGTCTTTACCTGCTAATAACTGCCAACAGCCTTGCCTGCCCATTGTGCCAGACATCCTGTGATCATGCTAAAGGAAGCAGCTCCTTTCCCCTGGCTGAATAAGCTGTATCACAAAACATTCATGTAACAACTTGACAAGGAGTTGTTCAAGCTCTCACCTAAGCCTACATCTGTAAAACATCCCAAAAGTTCGGATATGTATTTAAATTGGGAATAAACTGTTTTTCTACATGCACTAAGCTGTGTAATTAAAAGGAAATTACATTGTCTGAAATAACTTGGGGGAGGGACAACTGAGGACACTTTGAAGTGGTTTCTTTATATTCATACATGATCTCACACAAGACCTCTGAGCCCTGGAGAAAAGGCTGTGATGTGATGTGATGATAACCTTCTTGGGTCCACTCTGATCCACTAGCTTTAGCAGGATCTCTGTAAAGGTGGGAGGGGTGGGGCACTGCAGAGAGACAAGAAATATAAATTTATTCATAGGACTGCCCTAATTCCTGTAGTACTAATTGTTACCTGTTGCTCTGTGTGAAATTATTGTGTCTTGAACATTGGTAATGACAGATTGCTCTGCTCAGGGACTCCCCTTTCCTTCCCCTTCCCCTTCCCCTTCCCCTTCCCCTTCCTCTTCCCCTTCCCCGGCTTGCACTGAGCAATGGATACTAATATGGCAGAGCAGAAAAGTGCTACTAATCAGGAAAATATGTAGGACAGCCCTTTGCACCTTGGAATTCCCTGGTGTATTTTAACCAGTAATGATTGTACTGTGGTCACAAAGCACACAGCAAAAGTTATTGTGTGCACTACTCACATGCTCCCCAGATAAGTAAGAACTTCCCTGGACTTTTCCTTGTCTTATGTTATAAATGGCAGCAGAAAGAGAAGGACAGTATTTTGGAAGTCTGAACTCAAAGGAAGATGCATTTTCCACCACTGCAATTTTTTTTTTTTTTTTTCCCAATAATAAATAGTATCAGACTTCTAAGTTTGGCTGTTATTAAACCATTTTACCAAATAAATGAAGATGTGGGAGACAGAGACACTATGAGGTGTGTGTGTATCAGTAATTTTCTGCTATGTTATACACAGCTAGTTTACCTGTATCTGGTTTCTGCTCATGGCAGGAAAGGGAAGACAAACACAGCAGCGTCAAAGGCTGCCAGGAGGTGTTATGAATCCCTGCCTTGCTCCAGTTAATTGCCTTTTCAGGGTGTGAGCACTTGAGAGAAGGGCCCTTGTGATTTTTATGCAATTATTTTCATCCCTTTGGTCTTACTGACAGTTCTCTTCCCACTTTCAAGTCCTGTTCTCATTCACTGATTTTTCTGAGTGGTCTGGGACAAGTTGTTTGCAGATGGATTTCTAAGGTGTTAGCACATGTTTACACAATTCTTACAGTAGGGGTGGAAGACATTGGAATATAGTTATCAGTTTCTTTGTGGTCTTCCCATCTTGGTTTGGAGTTTGGAGTTACCGTCAAAGGTAACCTTCCAACCCGAACTATTCTGTGATTTTATGATATGTTAACTTGTCTATCTCCATTTTCCTCCATCCCTACCCTTCCTTATGTTGTGCATTAAACAATCAGTTTGTTGGTACAAGGCTCTGCTTTTTATGTATTTGTATAAAGCTTAGCAGATGGATGCTATTCCAGTTAGTTTTACCAGAATATCAATGAAAAAGTAAAAGAAAACTCTGATTTGGGACACAACATAATACAAACACAAGCTCTGAGGCTGAGAATTGGATTTTTATTTTTAATATTTTTTTACATTTTCAGTCCAATAACAATTGTTACAATCACAGAGTTTGTTCACAAGAAAAGCTAGGTAAAATTCTATGGCCTTAATTCTTCATAGGATGAGGAAAGATGATTGTTTTTTGTTTGTTTGTTTTTGTTTTTGTTTTTGTTTTGCTTTGAAATCTATGAGTGAATCAGATTTAGTGATTCTGAAATTATCAGCCATAGCATTTGCCAGATTTTTATGCCTGTGGTGCCAAAAATTGTGTCTTGGACCAGGTGGGTCTGTGAGGCTGAAAAACCTAAATGGTTTCTAGGTGGCAAATTTTATCTCTCCTAACATGTAGAAAGTGCAGCAAAAGTTCACTCTGTTTCCCTGTAGGCAAAAAATTCACTTATGGATTATGGGTTAAGCCTCAGGTTTTTTAAAACGTTAATCTCTAAAGAATTCTGAAATTAAATTACTTGCATGGATGCTAGTGATTCAACATACTGAATGATGATGATAGATATTATCATTTTAAAATATTGCTAAAATCAACAATTTGAGATGAATCTGCTCTGTAAAATAAAATTATCTGAACCAGTTTTCACAACAGATCAAACTACTTAGTTACATTTATCAAGACTTTTGGGGCATAATGTAATTTTTTCTTGGTGTGGAGTGAAATCTCCTGAAGTTCTGAAGATTAGAACTTGCAATATGTTAGACAAATGTCTTATGTTCTCTTTGATGACCTTCTGTGTGATACTTTTCACTTCTGCTGGACGTGACATAGCTGTATGATAGCTAACAGAAAACCACTACACTATAAGAGATGTTTAGATCATAATGATTCAAGTTTGAGCAAAGTTGTACATATTTCTATTTTTTACAGATGAAGGAACCTATGCATATACAACCCTGGGTGGTGATCTGTCAGGAGCTGACCTAAACTAACTTCATGCTGGCCAACATTTGGACCATGCATCTCCAAGAATATTTGCCAAATAAAAGCTTAGATGAAGTTTTGGAAACAGAATATATTTAATTTAAGTATTGGCTGACATACTTCATGCTTTTCTTTCCCTTTCTGTATTAGACAACACTTTGTTAGAGAGTCTGGTGTTCTGCAAATATCTGCTTGTCATCATCAGTGACCTGAAATACAGATGAATAATTTCCATAAAAGGGAGGCTGAAAAACAAGTTCAATAAATTGCACAATCAGCATTACGTGTGTCTGTAGGATAGAGATAAAACAAATAACAGGAGTCTCCTGACTCACTACAGCCAAGGAAAAATGCCTTAAGCAAAGTTACTTGGTGTCATGCAGCAAGGTGCACATCAAGGTGTGTGCTACATTTGCTGTTTGTAAGCTAAATGTTAAAAGGATGTTTATGATATTTAGGACACCATAACACTTGTATACATTTATTCAAGGAACCACTGACAGAGATGGCAAGGATATATGTGCAGTGGTAGGAGTGAGCTGATTGACCTAAACAGTCCTTCAATTGCACTGTAAACATATTGTATATGTTGATCTCTACAGGCAAAAAAAAAAAAAAAAAATTCTGACACAACCCCCCCCCCAATTTGTTTAGGAAAAACTAAACAGTGGAATTTTGTATATATGGTTCTGCAGAATTTCACATAACAGAACACACATTTTGAACCTTATCATCTTGAGGTGTCGGAGCTAGTTAAAGGTGTGAAACTCAAGACTTGCTGCCAAGGAGCTGAGATGGGTGAGGGAATGCTTTGATCATCAAAGTCAGTGACCTTATGGAAGGGCTGTGAATTCTCCCTCCCACGTTGTGGTACAAATGGAGCAAGGACAGTAAACTTACGAAGGTGAGATGAGAAAATGTTTTTCTTTAGGTCTGGCATTTGGAAGGTGTTCCTGAATAGGCTGAATTCTCTGACCTAACACATGGCAGGTGCCTTCAGGTTCCTAACCAGGAAAATTGAAGCACTGAAAAGCTATTGTAAATGAGGTCTGGATTTTAGTTTATTTCACTTGTAACCTTGTAACCTTGTTTCTTTTCTGTCTTAAGCAAAGGCATCTGTGCTGTTACTGATCAGACTGAAACAGGCCAGCTAGAAAAACTCCAGCTTCCCAGAAACATAGATTCCCCTCCAAAAAATGACCTGTGCCGGTACCTGTAGAGACTTTGTGCCCTGGGCTGTTTAGTGATATTTGAGATATATTTGAATCTGTTCCTTTCAATCTGCTGTAGCCAATGTAGGGTACACTGTTGGTAGTTTCCTCCAGCAGGGAGAGATTATCCTCCCCTCCTGCAAGCCAGGCTGTCAGAAAAACAAACCTAGACATCGCATGTAAATTTCATTTCCAAGTAGTAGTTCTGAAATTAATGTGGTTTTGCATGATGTATAAATATCCTAGTGGTCTCAAATAATTTTTCTGTAATATCTGTATTCTGACAATAGCCTGTAGAGCAGTTTCACTTTGTATACCAGATGATTATGCCTTCTAGTGGGTGGAGCATCACATGGATACAGAGGTGGGTTTAGATGACAAATGACACCAGGGTTTCTTTTTCATGTAGGAAACCAGTGAAATCAAGGAGCTTCAGCTTTTTCAAAGACTTAATAGTATAAAATATAAAAATAAAATATTGGACTAGTCTGTATACAATCAAAAGGTGAGCATGCTCAGTGTCTGCGAATGGAGAAGCAAAAAAAAAAAAAAGATTGACACTGGGATTGTCACAAGGCTTAAGAGTTTCCACTTCTTTCACCAGTTTTCTTGGTGAAAATTATTTTTCTTCTTGTAAAAGTTCTTGGAAAAATACAAGAGTGATTGGAGTTGTAGATTTGTTTTGGTTTAGGTTTTTTGTTTGTTTGTTTGTTGTTGATCTGTTTGGGGTTTTTTTTTGTTGTTGTTTTTTGGGGTTTTTTTTTTGGAAGGGGGGAAGGGGACAGCCCAAGGGAGAAGCTGGACATAACATACTGTATAAATGCTGTGATTCTAAGAGTTACTGATCTACAGCCTTTCACTTCCACTGGAAAGACAATAACTTCAACTGTGGTAAAAAAATAGAAAAGCTTGCTGAGACAATAATTGAAATAAAATTCTGGGCAGATATTTTGAATTGATGGAGTATAATAACAGCATAATTGAGTCATTGACCTGGAGATTTTCTGCAGAGGTGCTGAGAGGCTCTTTTTAGGAATTTGATAAGTTTGCTTTCAGTCCAACTTTCTAAGCAATTTGTGACTTCATCTCTTTAGCCATTGTTTTTATTTCAGGATGTCAGCCAGATTTTTTGGGACAAATGAAAATTTTTCTTTGCATGTAAAAGGATGAAATTTATGATAATTTAGGGATTAGGGGTTTTTTAGCGTTATTTTTTGCCCTTTGACATGTGACTGGGATGGAGAGTGTTTACAATAGAGTTTGAGCTACTGACATCCTCATTTTCTGTGCTATGCTCATTCCCTCAAAATCTCTAACACAGTGACATAGCCAGTGAAGCTGTGTGGAGATAGGGAAGGAAATAAAGAAGGAAGCAACAGCTTTATGCCTTCTTTCTGTTTGCACCATTGCCATATTAAATTCAGAGAAGAAATTACATTATTAACATTAAGCTTTCTTTATGGCAAATGGTATGCCAAGATGTCATAGAGATGTGAGGGATAGATTGCTTGCATCATTAGGCACCCCTCAGTGTATAGTGCCAGGTCATACTATTCCTGAGCAATTACAACTCTCTCAGCTGCTTTATCAAATTTTGTCTTCAGTGATGTTGGCTCAGAAGGAAGAGCAGGAACCAGTGGGAGGATAGGGTGCCTGTAGCAACCTAGGGACACCAGGAAAAGCAAGTTGGAGCCAGGAAAAGCAAGTTGGAGCTCTGCTGTTTTTATCTGCTTTCAGGGGGAATAGAAACAACATGAGATAAAAGTCAGCACAGGAATGCCGGGGCTAATGTGGCATCCAATTTGTTTTACAAACATCTCACTGATTGATTTTGGAGATCAGCCAACTGTCAGGTGAGAACCTCAGGAATGGCTTCTGTGTCTGAGTTGTTCAGGGACCCAGGACAAGGGAATACACCGCCTTAAGATGCTGCCAGTGGGGAACACTATCAATCGCAATATAGTAATGCAGTTTTCCTGGATGAGAAAACTGGCTTTCCACTGAGGATACTACATCTAGGCTAATGGTGTGCATCACCAGAAGGAAAACTGCTGCTCAAAACACAGTTGGATACTGCAGGGCAGTGTAGAGAATGAAGATGGTTAAAGAATATAGGGATGGGAGGAAGAAGAGACTTGGAACAATTATCTCTTACACGTCTTGCTTTCACTTCTGTAGAGAGTAATTTGTTGAAGAGTGACCGTAACTCCTGTAAAAAAGTGGATGAGATTGAACATGATACTCTACTTATTGTACCAAACATTAATGACCAAAAGTATAGATGTCCTCCTCTAAACAGGTAGGAATAGACAGTACAATGGATGAGCCTGTAAAGCAGCTAGATTTTAAAACTTAATTTAGATGCATAAGGGCATGCAATTTATTGGACACTTGCCTCAAATCTTCCCAAACTTGATTTCTCCTTTAGAAGAATATCCCCAGTGACAATGAACACTATATTTATTTTTTTGTTGTTGTTTAATAGAATCACTCTCTTTTTGGTTCTAAAAATACCAGCAATACATGAAGTAGCAATTCCTCATTTTCATAATTAGGATTTCTTCCTTTTTCTTCTGAAATATACAATTTTCTGTAATTAGAGATGGATCACTAAATGGGACCTGATATTGCATGGCAGTTTATCTTTGACTTCATGTTTGGTGCTGGATCTTTATCATTTTAGACTTGATCTGGCAGTCATATTTCTGTGAAAGTATTCAGTTAAAACTATTAAAGAGTAGTAGCTGAGAGTAGAGTTCAGAGGCTCAAATATCCTTCTTTAGTAGAGAAACTATCCATGTTTTTAAACATGTATCCTATTTGATAGAAATAATTGGGCCTTTTCTTGTCAAGAGCATGTGTGATTGTTATGTAAAGGGAGAGTCTGCAGCATAATGAGAGGTGCTCTTTTTGGCTTTTAGAGAACAAAATGCATTTTTATGAATTCCCTTCCCTTCTTCCCTTCAAAATTACATTGTCAAAAATAGCTTTAAAATATTGGCAGGTGTAACTTCACGGACAGCTCAGACTATTATTAACAACACAGGCACAAATGTTTTAAATGCAATGATGTCTCACTTCTGGAGAAAAGATCTAACCAAACTTTGGGAACTGTAATTACCATAAAAAGCAACAAAGGAAAAGTTCATGTTCTGCAGTATATCTTGGAAGTTGTCTCTGTGATTGAGACTCCCTCTCTGATTCTCTTTTTGCCATGTTCCTAGAGTATCAAGGATTATTAAACAAGTCCTTCAGTCAAAACAGATCAATACACAAAAAATAAGCAACAGTCTTTCCTTGTGAATACTATTGCAATCTATCAAACATACTCCTTGTGCTGGTACACATTCCCTGTGTCTGTTATGTGGTCAGTCAAGCAGAGCAAAATGTAATTTGTGGGCGTATTGAAGAATGATTATGCTTGGAGTTATTAACTCTCTGAACTAACCTCTAATTATAACCAGAGGAATTCTTGCCAAATGGATTTACTTTCTTCTACTATATTTAATACAATTATTTTCCCCAAACACATAGTTGTCTGTTATATTAATTTTTTTCCACATTGAGCTCATCATGTGTCACACATTTTCCATTGTTTCTGCCATCTCAGTATTTATCTTCCTTTATATTTCCCAAGAGAGACGGAACAAGTGATTGACGTTTCCCCCCTCTTCACCATGCCATTCTTGCCCTACACAGCTGGGGTACCTTTTTTGCTAGTTTATGCATTTTGAAAGCTTGCCTAACATAGTTTAAACCTTGCCAAGTAAATTCTTCATGTGCGTTACTGTGTAATTCATTTTTGTGTTGGTATGCGTCTTGGATTTTTTTTGGTGCCACTCCAAGTTAACCAACATCAAACCAAAGTGGTTCCATGTAAAAAGGTCTACCTGACAGTACAGACTTTCTGACATGTTTTTCCTTTGTGTTGAGGCAGAATTTGTGATGCCTATGGAAAGAAGATTTTCTAGTACCTCATCTCATCAAAGGCATTGTACACAGCACATTGTAGTCTCCCCTGTATCCTTCTCTGTGTACTCACCTCAGTTTGTTGAAACCAGGATGCCAGAAGCCTAAGGCACCTTTTACATGCCTGGATATCAGGTTCATTTCTCTGCAAGGCTCTCATTGCGTATTTTGCTCATGCATCTTTAATCTACACCTGCCCAAAATAAAGTGTTGCTATCCAGGCAGCACACTGCCAGGCAATTTAGTTCCAAAGTTGGATGTTCAAGACTGGATCCTGACATAGTGTCAGCCACGTCACTTTGTCATATCATTCCTAGACTGAAATAGCAGAAAAAACATCCTACGTATTTGCAACATATCCAGATGATTTGGGTGCTCAAATTCCATTCTTAATATTAATTACAATAATAATTTCAAGAGTTTTAAGAGCTGTGAGCAACTAAAACACTGGTCTTTCTCTTTGGGTGGTTTCCTTGATGTATTCTGCTTTACCGTGATGCTGTGAAGAGAGCACAGCTCTTGCAGGATTTTTTTATCACATCATTGGGCCAGATGAGATGTTTAAATGTTGAAAGTCAAGAGGGATTTCTTCTCCATCTGTGCTCAGCCCTTAAATTTAAAAGTAATTATTTCTATGAAACATGTAACTCAGAGTGCCTGATTGCCAATCCTATGGAAGAACTGAAGAACTACTTCACTATTTGACCTGGGTTTGATTGTCTGGAAAGTGGATACTTTGCTTGCTTTCTGGCTGGATAGTAGATGTGCTGTTTTCTATATATAACTGGAAAAGCTGGAAGAATGTTGCCAGAATCAAGCTTTGTTTTTTTTTTTTTTTTTTTTTTTTTTTTTTTTTTTTCCTTTTTGGTCATGCCCCAGTGACTCTGAGGCATACAAAGGATTTCAGTTTGTGCTACTGTTACTTCTGTCTCTCACCACTGCTTCCTGCCCTCAAAGACCTCAGCTCGTATCTATCCTGCTCAAAGATGATTTGTGGCATTAACAGAGCCTTTCCTAGGGAAGGACACAAGAAATACTGTGCAGAGTTGGGAGCACTCTCTAAGCCATGTTAGTGGGCAGATGTCTCAGCCTTTATCTCCACTAGCCACTGACAGGCAAGATACTCAGTTACAAACCCAGTGTAATTCCTGTAAGCAGCCTGGATGTGAGAAAAAGTCTAACTTAGTGGAAAAAGAAGAAAAAATCAGGGTAATGAAATATAGAGTACTTTGGAGGTATTATGTACTTAAAATCCTGTGATCACAGCTATAGTTCACAGGCACATAAATAGCTAACAGAGATTTTGAGAATCCCGGTAGCTCCCACTTCTCTAGGTTGATTAAAAATGTTGATAGTTGAGGTTTCTGTGTCATCCTAGCAAACATTAAGAGTATTTAAGGAAAAGCAGCGGGGCTCTAGTTCACACGCAGAACATGGTAGATACAGGCTTTGCCTTGCTCTGAAATGTTTAATGCATTAATTATGGTGACACTGAAACACTTGGGGCACCTAGAAATGGAAGTTTTATTTTGTAATGAAGCTGCTAAATTAAAGGTGTTCCTTATGGAGTACTTTCAATATCCACTTTGAAGGAACAGCTGTCAGCTTCAGTCAGTAGCACATGACAAAATTTATAGTATTGTAATCTCTTAGTGAAGGAACTATCTGTGCTTCCAAAGCATGTACAAGTAAACACATTAAGTGAGAACACAGTGTGATTTTTAACTATTGTTTTTACAGGTGTAAGGATATCCATAGAAGGATTAGGGTAATGGACTTCCAATGTTTTCTCTGTTCACAAATAAGAAGAAATATTGCCATTTCATAATGCAAAGTTGGATCCTTTCATTAATTTTTTAGTGAGATCTTTACTTTCCATTTCCTGTTCTTGAAGAAGTTATTTAGTAAAGTAAGTAGAAGGCAACAATTTTCTTTTTTTCCTGAGGTTTAAGTGAAAAAGGGGAGTATTTCAGAACAGTAGCTAAAATCCAAAGGACAACGTCAAAATTTAACTACACATTCCTGAGGGTTTTGGGGAAGCAATATTCTCAAATGTGAAGTTTATAATTGAAAATAAATACACTTATGCTTCTAACAAGCAGTTTTAGAAGTGTAGATATGTGGAAGGGAAGGAAGGATACTTGTCTTGTGGAGGGAGTGTCTACGGTGTAGCTATTTTTATTTGCATAGTGCTTCCCAAACAGGCTGAAAAGCAGTCAGTTCTGGGTTATGCAGACCTGAGCAGAGGCTATAAAAACCCACCTGCAAAACAGTGGAAACCTACTGAGAGGATGACCCATTTCAATTCCCATTTTTGTTGCGCTGAGAGTGCCAGCTCTATCCTTTAGCTGCAGCTCAGGTGAAGTATTATGAGCAGTGATTGTGTCAGTTCCAAGCAGCCATTCAGACAAAAGTTTGATCTGCAGAAAATCTAAGCCCTGGGTTCAGTGTGAATGCCTCTGCTGCTCCCACAGGGTGATAAATTTTCAGAACATTGAAAAAGTAGGTACCAAACTTGACAACTATTTAACAACAGAGTAAACAAGTAGATATATTTACTGAAAATTCCTTTCTACAATTACAGTCAAAATGGCAAGGTATTGGGTCATACTAAATCATTAATGTTGGTGCTGAGTATTAGCACGTTAGGGGTTAAGTACTTTCAATACTGAACATTAAAAGCCAATTTTGTCTCTGTTCAAAGTGAGATACAAATACATTTCCTTGACTGCCTCACATGCACCAGACTAAAATGAATCTAAGAATTCCTCACTTCCGCTGAATGTTCCATTTGCTATGCTGTAGGCTGTTGCCTGCAGTACCACGGTACAGCTCTGAAATCAAAGATTAGCAACTCGGGTCCAAGAGCCTCTCATTGAACTCTGAGCTGCATAATGCTGTTCTAGGACTCAAGAGCCAAGGGGCAGTTAAAATATGGCTTATTGCTGTAGCTGATGTTTACTCAAAAATATGTTTATCTGCTGAGAATGGTCAGTGGTTTAAGTTTGTTGGTGTTGTGCAGTACTTCTGAAACAATCCCTCTTCTGTGTATTGCGTTCTCTTTAGAATTCCTTTTCTCCTCTCTATATAATAGAATTTAAATAATGCAGTATACTCAGTATTTGGTTAGACGAGGAGCATTTTATTTAACATTCTGCTGCATTTATGTTTCTCCTTTTTCAGAAAGAAACTTGAAAGTCTAACAACCCAACCTATATATGTAGGAAGTTATTTTCCCCCATCTAACCCAAAAATGAGCCTGGGGAATGAGACACATCATCATCACCCGTGTCTGTTTCTTGCTCTGTCACTGCTAATGCATAAACTTCACCCTCAGGATACAAAGGCCATGAATCTCTTCAAATAAGGGTGGCACTGGCTGTGGGGAACATGTAGAAGTCCATGAGGAGACATGGCCACAGGAGAGCTCTGCTCTTACCAAAAGATGCTTTTGAAAAAGATTAAGATAGAATGGAATATAAATTGCTAGTGTTTTGCTCTGGGATGTTGATACTTAAAAAAACCCAATAGGATGGGATGTGTTCTCTCTTATTTTTAAGGCAAAGGCAGTGGGAAAGGGTTTGCCTTTGGGCTTTTTTTATTTTTCTTCATTACCACTGTTTTAGGCACAACAGGATATGGGTTTTTTTGGTAGTGAGTCTGGGAAAAAAAAGTGCACTTGAATTTTGAAAGACGTGGAAGAAATTTCTGGAGGCATTCTACGCAGCAAAAATGCCGTCTACAGCAAATCTGTCTCCTGACTCTGTCAAACTGAACTTTCTACCCAAGACTTTTTTTCTTCCTCTTTGGCATTTAGTGCATTTCTTTTCCTCTGTAACAGTGCTGCCAGCAGCGCTCTGGGTCCTGGTTGCATGGGTCAAGCAATCCCCAGCAGAACACACCTGGCTAACAGTTGCTTGCCCTCATACAAAAAGTGTCACATCTCTCAGCAGTCACTCAGGTTCACTCACTGGTCACCTCCACAGCTGATCTCTTTCCAACCTCCACTTCTTCATTCCCTCCTGACTTCCCACTCTGAGTTGACATGCCATCAGTCAAAGAACTCCTTGCACCATTAAACACTTGTCTGTTTACATCTTTCTTTCTTATTCAGTTGCTACAGCAAATGAAAAGCTTGGTCTCTGGTTCTTCCTATACAGAGCTCCCTCTTCTTGCATCAAAAGCTTTTTATACCTTTCTCTTTTGATGTTGATAAGTATGGCTGTATATCCCACATGAATCGATCTCACTTCTCTTGTCAATGACTGTTCTTTAGAATTTGTTCAGGTAAGTTCCTACTTAATAGGTTTGTGCTATCAAAAGTTTAATTTGGGATGTTATTTTATCATAGAATGTATCCATGGAAAAAGGGTAAGCTTTTGGTTTTCTTATTTTCTTAGTCCCATAGAAAGAAACTGGGCCTTTAGCCATTCCCAGCACTCAGGCTGGAACAGAGAAGAGGTGGGACCCAACCCTGGTGTCAGCTCATGTAACCTTGTGCAGGAGGGTATTGCCCAGTACCCAGGGGTGTGTATACAGCTTGTCCACAGCATTTCCCACATCCCTTGACATGCTGGCCAAATGTGGTCATCTTCTGCCCAGGAATGTTTATATATCCCCCCTTCTCTCATCCTCTGCTTGGCTGGCCTGAAAACATGAGTCAATCACAAAGGATCCCTCATCATACCAAGAAATGCTTTCATGCGGGTAGAGGGTTATTTTTGAGAGTGGTTTTCCTTTTCAGTATCTGTGTTTTCTATCTTATGCCAGGCTAGTGATGAACATTTTGAGGAATTCCCAGAAGGAACTTTTAGGAAATGGTTTATTCTATTTGTAGAAGTCCTTATTGTTTAAAAAAAACTTCCAGATGCAGTCTTGTTGTCATGTTTCTTTCAATACAATCCCCCTGTGTAAAGAGATTGTTTTTCTTTCTTCCTTCCTCTCTTCTTCTCCCTTCTCTGTGGGTTTCCTTTCTTAGTCTCTGTACATTTGCACTCTTGTGCCCTTTCTTCATCCCTATTTACTGCCTCCCACTTTATGCAGCTACTGAAATAATGTGTTTTAACTATTTAAGGACTGTTCGTAAATGCGCTTGTGAATTATCAGTAAATTTCCAGTCAGAGATTAGTGCTGGCAGCAAGTACACTGGTACTGTAAGATGAAGACTTAACTTTTTGCACAATTATTGAGATTTTAGACTATGGATACTGTATGCTGGCATGATTAAACATCCACAGTGTGTATATAGAAGCAGAGATAAAAAATCTTGCATGTTTATACAATACGTTCTGGTTTTCAACATTTTGAGATGCAGCAGCAAAGCAAAATTCATTTCCTTTGAAGGAGTCTGTATATACCATCAAATGTACTCACTTATCTGTGACAGGTGAAATGGTGACATCTTTATACAGATGTGGAATGCCATATCTCGGAATTAATGGTGTTGCAATTAAGGAAGCATTTTATTTTCCAGTTTTGTTCTGGTGGCATAGTAGTAGCAGAAGCCAGAATGTATTGGCATTGGAGGCTAGCCTTACCAAATCAGTACTCCAAAGGCCAAATTAAAGAGCTTTCTGGTAACCAAGGAACCTGAAAGTCCATATAGCCCTTGGAGGTGCTGGATGACTGTTTGAGCTTTGCCTGACCTCAGTCTTGCAGGTTGCTTGTGTACAAAACAGCACCTGAACAGACTGCCACTAGCTGAAGGTACCTCTTGTGGTAAGAGCAAAAAGTACCAATTTACATTTGCAGTGATGAAATGAGATATCTTAAACCATGGCATTGTACAATGAAAACAAGCAGCAGGCTTCTGCTTTCTGTGCAGTAATGCTTGGATATAAAATATGCTTTCTTTTCCCATAACTCACCTGTTAGAACTGGAACTGAAAATTCCTTCTTCTTACAGCCGCAGTTAAACAGGCCCAATTTTTTTTTCCTTCATTTTAAATATGATAAAATTAAATCTTCTTAGACTGCAATGTCTGTATGCTGCAGGAGTAACAGGCTACCAGGCTACAGTATTTCACACTCCTGAACAAAGCTGACTATGGTATCCTATGTATGAACCAAAAACTTTCTGGATTTTTTCCTTCTCTCTTCCTCCCTCTTTTTTTTTTTTTTTTTTTTTTTTTTTTTTTTTTTTTTTTTTTTTTTTTTTTTTGGTGTGTGTGTGTGGTTTTGTTTGTTTGTTTTGTGTGTGTGTGTGTTGTGTTTTGTTTTGTTTGTTTGTATTTTTTGTTGTTTTCTTTTTGTTTTTGTCTCAGTTTTTTCCCCAGACATCTTAATATATCTGTTGATCATCAGCATTTATATCTCACTATGTATAGGATGTGTGAGGGGATTCTTGGAAAGTCAGTAGGTGATGTCTTGTTTTTTAGTACTAACTTGAAGAGCTGTTTGGCACAAAAGATCTCTCATTGAATTTCTCTAGCTTCTGTTTCTGGGATACAGTAATTGCAGCATGTAGGATACTAAATGCTCGCTTGAAACTTCTGTAACTCCTCTTTCTGTAGGAGGCACAACAACTCCTGCTTTCCTCAGCATTAGACAATGTACTTTGAGGGGCTCATGCTTCTGTTGCCTGCCTCAAAAGGGACTGCACCAAAATTAAACAGAACTTCTTGCAGCCAGAAGAAGGAAGAAGAGAGACCTGAATATCCTCTCTTAGGCTGTTGCTGTGCTGGTATAGTCTCTAAGAAAGGATACTTTAACTCATTCTTAGACTGACTAAAAGGAAATCTGACCTGATCTTCTTTCAGGAAGGCATATAAGAAGAATAATAAAGCAGAAAGGGATGAAAATACTTTCTATTAATTGGCATGGAAAGTAACAGACCTAGACCCTTTAATAATTCTACTCAAACTTACCTGAAAACAGGAGGTGGGATATCTATTTTATTTTAAAAAAAAGTTTTATTCAAGACCTGAATGGAAGTTATTGTGTAATTGGCTCAGTTCCAATTGCAAGACACTTAATTTTGTGAGTTATTGGACTTCACTATGGCCTGGCGTATCATATTGTGTTGCAGCTCTTTGATGCACATATGATTGGGTTTGATGTACATATGATGTACATATGATTGTAAGACTCAGGATTTTGACATGCTTGGTCAGAGTTCATAAATTTACTCATAAGCTATGCCTTCACTTTTTTTTTCATGTCACACTACAGGAATTAAGCTCAACAGTTTCCCTTTTTGCAAATTGCATACTTGGTGATGTTTTATATGCTTAACTGTCTTCTAGGAGGAAAATTCTTCCAGTAGTGGAACAGATTCCCTAAGCAGTGGAGAAATTCCACGAAGCCGGTCAGAGGGGACTTTGATTGATGTGGATGACCAGACACCTTCAGACAGCTACAGTATGGCTCTTCTGTTATTTCCTGTACTAAGGCTCTCCAACAAAAGTCTTTAGTTCTGCCAAACTCTGGGTCAGGCAAGTCAGGAAGAAGAGTTGAAATCTTTAATGTTACATTACTGGGGGTCAAGGTGAGGAAGAGAAGAGGAAGTTCTTAGCCAAACTAGATTAATTTAGGATTTTAAGAACATGAAGGCAGGGTAATTTTGAAGTTGGCTTTATTTAAAAACTGGAGTCTTGGCACAGTTGATTTAATCTCCATCCTGTTTTAACCCCAAAGCTGAGAAAACTTTGCCCTCCACAAGGCAGTCATTCTCTTAGCTTCTTGTCCAGTAGCAGATACATCAGCAAGCCTGACACTTGCTGTGTAAGTTGTGGAGCAGGAATTATTTCTTTGCTTGCATGCTGCACCCCAGTAATTGTGCTCTTGCTTTGGCATGAGAAAGTGTCTGTCCTAGGGACTCAGGCTCTGACAGTTTTCTGCTCTCATTTTTCTTGTAGAAACACGGCCTTCAGGATGAGGAAAAAAACTCAAAGAAAATGCTTATGTTTATATTGGGGTTAGTTAATCTATATTTTTAATAAGCAATACTGATTTGACTATAATAACATTACAGCACAAGAGAAGATTTTGGCCTATGGGCAGAGACAAAAGAGATTTTCAGTGGGTGGTAGAACAATGTATCCTTCTCTGGTGACCCTGGTCAAGGCAAGAGGAAAAGGAGGCTGCCTCTGGGCTTAATCCCCCTGGCAGCTCACCTGGAGGGCTCATGTTAAGACAATGTTAGAGCTTTGTAGATAGGCAGCTGGCAAACAGGTAAATTCTACCTTGGTACTTCCAAACTGGCAATTTTCTGGAACCATGGAAAGACTTCATGGTTTTGGCTTTTTTATTACAATTTGAAAAAGGAAACAAAAAGAGAAGTACTAACATTTATTTTTTTAAAATTTCTTTTTGTGGGTGTATACACTGTCATACTTGCATTTGAGCAATATAGCGTAGCCTTGGAAATGGAAAGTATTGTGGAAAGTGTAATAATGTAAGCTATAGATATGGAAAAAAAAATAGATATAATGACTTTTCCCTCTAAAATTTAAACTCTGCAAGAATGTATAAATAAGGGATGGTATAGCCTCTGTATATAGGAAAAAAGGGCAAAGTGAAATACTAGAAACCCTTAGCATAAAAGGTTGCAAATAGTCCATTGCAAGAAGGGTGAGTTGCCATCAATGGTAAACTAGCTTCTCTGAACAATTGTTAATATAAAATGTAAGGATGTAAGGATGTTTCTTCAGAAAAAATAGATATTACTGCTAATAATGAACATTTTTATTAGAAAACATAAGAAAATATCACTTATACACCTGTATTTGTCTATTTAAATGCAATCTAAGAAAATTAGTAGTCACACAATCATTTCTCTCCAAACTTCAAGCTGTACCAGGTCTCATAAATTATATCAATTATTGTTTTCTAATGGAAAGCTAAAAAAGTTCCTCATGGAGATAAAAAGTTCCTCATACATGGAGATAATTTATAAGAGTGCTGTTATCAGTTAAATGCACATACACTGCCATGAAAAGGAATCTTGAGTAACGCATTTATCTGTACAGTCTGCAGTGTTTGAAAGATGAAACTGCAGTTGTTTAATCTTTGCAAAGAGACAGACACAAAGTAAATAAATCCACAGCATTTTGTAAGAGGCCAAAGATTAATGGAATATAATGGTTTGAACCTTATGGAACTTTATCATACTCAAAGCCAATTAATAATCATACAAGTTGATTATGATCAACACCTCAAAGATGCTTTACATCCTTCAACACCAATTTGTTATTCAGCACTAATTTGTTAGCACTCTTCCTATTAAGAAAAAAATCTTAATTAAATCGATACTGTTTAGAAACCTGAAGTACAGAAATTATCTATGTGTATTTGAGAAGGAAAATTTAGTTACCTCTTAGTTTAGCAGAGTATTAGTTGGACATGAATGGAACCTCTCAAGCCTCTGCGCTTTAGGAAATGATTCTTTTTTCTTTTAAACAGATGCCAATGAAAGTAAACTCAATTTGGATATTGACTGGCCTGGTGTATTCAAACAACATGCCCAAGTTGTTTCCAAGACTAATCCTTTCTGGAATGAACTGTCAGGATCCAACCCTTTTGTACATGACATAGCTGCTTCCAACAGAAATGAAAATAATAAACGTCTTTCCTTGTTAAAGGAAAAACCTTATTTGTTCTCTAAAATTTCTAGCAATAGAGACTCTTTGGATTCCTCAGGCGATGAGCTGGATATTGACTGTCTCCTAAGAAAGACTTCAGCAAGAAGATCTGGACGATCCATGAGTGTCTCTGACTTCCTGGATATAGTCGATAACCGAAGATTTAATCCTCACAAGACAGCACCTCAAAAAGCCACAGCTTCTGATATGACATGGCTTCAAAGTGACCGTGAAGCCTACAAAATGGCTTGGCTGTGTCACCGACAGCTCACGCGGTCCTGCCTGGATTTAGAAGCCATGAGCCACAGCCCTGGATGGGCGCAAACGCAAGCTACAGACATTCATGTAGTTTGTAAACTGAACCACGAAGGGGGTTCAGTACAGCTACCTGACTCAGATATCAACATTCATGTCCCTGTGGGTCATGTATTACCAGGAGAATTCCAAGAAGTTGGTTTAAAGGCTATCCTTAACCCTCCATTGTCATGCAACAATGAGCTGTCCAGCACAGTAAGCCCTCTGATAGAACTTACACTGAGCAATCTCAACACGAGCAAAGCCATTTTCCTAGAAGTGAAAGTAGCGGCTAAAGTGAAGAATGATCCGCTCAGCCAAGTTATGAGCGACATTGTGTGTTTTTTCAGTCTGAGCAAAGAAGGACCTTTTAAGAAGCTAGAGAACTGCTATATTTATCAAGATACCATACAAGTAAAGCTAACGGACCTAAGTCATGTGATGTATGCAGTGATTGCCATACAAGCAAGCAAAATCCAGTCTCCAGCAACTAATGTGTGGGACTATGTTGATAGAACAGTCTCAGTTGGAATTTATGGTCCCAAATATATTCATCCATCTTTTACAGCAGTTTTTACAGTCTTTGGTCATAACTACATCCCAGGAAGACTCACAATTTGTGATATAAAAAAAGGGGGGAAAAGTATGCCTCCTGTGGTATTTCAGCTGTGGGGAAAGCATACATTTCTGCTTGAAAAGCCACAAGATCTAAACATTTCTTTGATATCCTGTGATCCAGACTTTCAAGTAAAAATGGATGATCAAAGCAAAAACATTAAAAAGGAGGAGTTGAAAACTGGTGAAATGGTCCGCCAACAATTCCTGTTTTCCATGCTCGGATGCAGGGAGATGCATTTCTTTGTTTTCCTTGTTCAGATTAAAATCTTGAAAAGTAGTCAAGTAACACAGTTCCATGTTACGACTCCTGATCCAGCTCCAAAATTAACTGGAATTATTAATAGGCCAAAGTGCCTACAAAACCGCAAAGAAATCAAATCTGCACCATGGCTTTTGATACCAACAATAAAATATCCAAAGTTTCAAGACAAAAGTCTGAGTGTCAATACTTATGCAGTGGCTTTGAAAACTGTGTTGCGTCAAAACAAGATTGACTATTTGCTGGAATATTTTAAAGGAGACACAATAGCACTGCTTGGTGAAGATAAAGTTAAAGCCATTGGACAAACTAAAATGAAAGAGTGGTATGTGGGAGTTCTCAGAAGAAAGATTGGTCTTGTACATTGCAAAAATGTAAAAGTGATTTCTAAAGAACAAGCTATGGACACTGCTGATAGTGAGCTAACAACCAAGAATCTTGTGGAACAAATTGCATTGCCATTCAAAAAATTGACTTATATCTACTCAGTAGTCCTATCTACAGTATCAGAGAATGTTTATGATTGGAGAGCTTTAGCTGAGGTGTTGGGATACTCACATATGTCTTTGGATGACTTTAATGAGGCACATATTAATAAAGAATCAGAAAGAGTTGCACACGTTGTGAAGAAGATGAAGCAAGACTGCCATGCTAACAAAAAAAAGAGATTATTTCTTTATGAACTCATTGTTGTAAGTATTGCATGAACTAACTGGCTTATTGGGAATGTATTGCCAAGAAACTACTCAGTATAATGTAGGAAAAAGAAAACATGATTCTGTATCCTTGCAGGATCTTTATAAACCTGAATATATTACTAGAAGTTGTAGACACCAATCGGTGGAAGATACATCTCTTATGAAGAATAACGCTTTGATCAATTAATTCTGAACAATCTTCTGTTAATGCTCCAGGAGCTATGTTCATTTTGCAGGTTGACTAAGATGACTTTTTTGGTTTTTAAATAGCCACCATTGAAATAGTTTTTTCTTTTGTCTTGGTAAATTGCTTTCCTGAGAAATTCATATTCCTGTTGCAAATTATTAAGTAACATTATTATACTGTGGGAATTCCACTATACATTCATAAATATAGATAGATATCATCTATATCTACATCTATATCTGCATCTATCTATATCTATGTCTGTATATGTCTATATCTATCTATCTAGACATTTGTCTATGCTAAGTTGGATATCTAACTTAGCTTCATATGTTTAAAAGGGACATCTCGATCCAAATGTTGAGCGCAAGATTTTCTATCCACACCTTACAACTTCACAGTCAATGTTGTAGTGGCTTGAGAAAGATATTTCAGTATATATTTCCATGGACCTCATTTGGAAGCCGTCAGACAACTTCTATGTGACTAAATACTGTCAAATGTGAATCAAAAGTTGATTCTAATTACTTCCAGTTTATAAGTTGCACTCTTAACAATCCTAATTTACTTACTGATCTGTGTGCAAATTAATTTGAAATGAATGGTCACTTAATACTCTCCTTGGCTCTGACAGGAAAAAAAAAACTTGACCAACCTATTAAGGAACAGAAGATAATTAAATATCTGATAAGAAAAGAAAATATTACAAAATGGATGTTTAAAAACTCACATTGTAGCTATTCATCTAAAGCCTTTTGACTATCCTGAGCTGTAAACCTCCACTGAGTTTGCTTCTCATAACTAGTCCATTCCCTTTGAAGTGTTGACAGGAATATCAGCAGGATTCAGAAAATTTTGGTAGCAGTGGCTACTTACAATTCTTAAGAGCACATCAACCTTTGTGGAATAAAACTGAACCAGTATGAAGTATGGCAAAGTCTGTCATGTCTCTTTACAAAAAGGAGAGGGGGACCTAAAGGTGAAAATTGTCCAAACTTTTAACTGAATACAGTGAAACAGAGTTCATTACAAAAAGGCAAAAAGTGGGGCATAATTAGATTAAGCTTATAGAATGGCTTGGGTTGGAAAGGAACTTAAAAATCATTTTGTTCCAGCCATCCTGTCATGAGCAGGACACTTTTCACCAGACCAGGTTGTTCAGTGTTCTGTTTTGTGAGATTTATATAGTTCTGCTAGGAAGTGCCAATGCAGATCCTTGTCTTTGTAAGCTAGATTTAAATCTAGATGTCATCCATGTAGGTTTTGGGTAGAATTTTCAGGTTGGTTTTTTTTGTTGTTGTTTTTTGTTTGTTTGGGGTTTTTTTTGGGTTTTTTTTGTTTTTTTTTTTTTTTAAGATAGGGTTCTTGCTTAAAAGAGCAAACACAAACTGAGCCACTTTGCTTCCAGTTTAGGGGAATTTTGTACAATTTTGTCAGCTTCTCACTACTTTGTATACCAAAATTCTCTTGTTTGCTGTGAGGATTTTTTATTGGCTAATACTGTAAAATTAAATCACATGTATGTCTGATTTCTGCAGAAATGCTTGCTATTCCAGTAAAAATCAGGAGGGAAAAAAAAAAAAAAAAACCAAAACAAAAACAAACAAACAAACAAAAAAAACCACCACCACCACCACCAACAACAACAAAAAAACCCAAAAAAAACAACAACAAAAAAAAAAAAAAACAAGGAAAATTTCTGCATTTTGCTCTTGATTTTTCCCTGAAAACCTCAACAGTTTCAGTGGAATATTTTGGTGTTAATTTGAGAAGAAAAAAACCCAAACCAATATTTATTTTTCCCATTAGCTCTTTTCCAAACAAATAAAGAAAGGAGAATGCAACATATCTACATTTCAAGGTTTTACTCCTTCAACCATTTTAATTTGAGTGTCATTAAATGCTTATTTGGCAAGGAGGAGGAAAAGGTTTCATGTTTGCTTTTCTCCTTAATGGCCAAAAAATTATTAGATCTGTGGGAGGAGTAAATCAAAAGGTGCTGGCCAATGTGATCAGTGATTTTCCATATAAAGCCCTAGATGAAGGACCACACCTTAGTACAACAGTGCTCTAACGTGGTTTTCAAGTTTCATGTCATACTTCTAAGAAGCTAATTTTTTTGTTTGTTTGTTTGTTTTGTTGTTGTTGTTGGAGAAGTATGTTTTTCTTGCAGAATCTGTAATTTGACCCATTTGACACGGGAATGCTGAAGCAGCTGACTGCCAGCTTGATTTTTTTCTTAAGCTCGTGGGCAGTTTTCCTCTGAAAGTGTGGGCAACACCATTTTGTAGGAAAAAACCCCAAATATTTGTAAGAACACAAAAGTAAAAAGTTTTCTTGTTTGTGTAGAAATACAGAATAGTGCTATAAAATTAAATTAAAATGTTCTGTTTGAAATTACTGGTGAAGGATCACTGATGAAAATCATTGTTGCAGGCACTTTTGAAAATAGATTGCCAGGGATTAGTGGCACGTCTTACCCAGGACACCATCATCTTGACTTCAGCTGTCAAGCTTGGCAAAAACTGGCGGGAGCTTGCGGAGAAGCTAGCCCGACTCACAAAGCAGCAAATAGAGGCTTACGAAGTGCCCCATCAAGGGAAAAATGGAGCAGTAGCTCTGGAGGTAAGGGTCTGGTGTAAGAGAACATGCACATTTCCTCCTCTGCACAAGCACAGCCAGGGACCTTCCTTCTTCCTTGTTTTGCAGGCTTCTTTCCTTTTGCACTTTCCAGTGAAGGTCTCAGTCCCTGTCTTGAGATTCAGGGTTCCATTCAATCCTTTTTTATTGTCCTGTCCACTTGTTAACCTTACTGACACCTCTGCTGTCATTTCAGACACAGTGAGGAAGACCAGCTGGTCCTTGCAGGAGCTACTTCTAATCACAATCTGTACAGCTTTTGGTATTTCCACAAAAAGGAAGCTGACTTCTGTCATTAATACTTTTCTGTGCCAGTGCATCCGTTGTTATCATTTAGCTTGAGTAGCATGAGAAGGGGTTGGAAGCCCTGACACCAATTTTACTTCTGATATAAGAATGTGGCAAATCTATGCTTTAAGTTTATAGTTTGTCAGGTAGATCATGATGTGGTTTTTTGTTTGTTTGTGGTTTTGTTTTGTTGTGTTTTTTTTTTTTTTTGTATTTTCTTCTTTTTTTGCCTGTAAAGCACTTTTCTTATAGAGAAGTTTGAGTTCTGTATAAAAGTCAGTTTATCCTCTCAGATGTATATTTGTGCATTCACATCTAAGGAGCAATTTAGGTGCCTAATGAGAACTCTAGTGCCGTTTGAGGTGACCAGAGAGACTCATAGCATCCATGCACTGTCAGATACGCTGCACAACTTGGGGTGGACGCTTGTCCACCCTGCTGAGCTAAGGGTCAGCCTCTGCCCCTGGCATACCTTTGCCTGGGCAACCAGGTTACCTCCTGCTCTTCTCTCCTCTAACACCAAAGCATGCAATAGGTCCATTCTTTCCCACAGAGATGCGTGCCAGTGACTTCTAGGTTCCAGATTGGTTTTTACTCTGAAAATCTCTTTTTTATGAACGTTGCTGAATGATCTTTCTGACTGGAAGCTTACATTCAGGCTTGACTCTTCTTCTGCCTATACTATCATCTCCTGATTATTGCAGGTAATGTACATGATCCAGACTGCATTCCCTCTTTCCCACCTCATAATTCCAAAAGAATTGCTGTTTCCCATTCACAAGTTCACAACTACTCCAGATAATTTTTTCTTCCTTTTTTTATTTCCATGTAGCAGATTCTTCTTATTCCCTGACAGACATATTCTCCTTTTGACTGTCTGAATCCAGTGAATCTGTCATCTCATTTTCATCTACTTGGTGAGAATTATCAAGATATTTCTGCTCTAATCATGAACTGCTACCTCTTATTCCTTTTGAATGCTCTGCCCTCTCTCCATAGTCAATATTTGATCAAAATTCTATGTGTTTACTTACGTGCTTCTGCAATTTTCAATATTTTTTTTTTCTATAATTGTTGTTTGCAATCACTGCCTCCTTCTCAGATCCAGTTTTTCTTTTTGAGCTATTTTGTGTATATTTTTCTGTTCTGGGTACTTAAGTCTTCCTCCAATTTCATCTCATAACATTATCAGCCTTTCCAGTCCCATGTGTACTGTCTTGGGTTTTTTTCTTTTTTACTGTTAGACAGTGGCTTGTTTTATTTCCTATATTTTTTTCCTAGTTACTAAGCTTTCTGTGTTTGGCTAACAAACTCCCAGCTTTCTAAGAAGGAATTATTTACATGAACAACATACAACATGTTATTTGGGAATGTTTTCCCTTTGCTAATAGACAGTAGAAATAAAACGATCTTAGAACTGTTTTTTCAGCATCATACCTATTTATTTTTAGTCATTAAGAAAATTCATAAATAAACATTTACTTTGCTTTAAATGGGTTTTGATTTTCCATGAAGCCTATCTTCTACCTCATACATCCTTCTCATTTGTTTTCAAGAGTTTTTTGCATTATTTTTATGGCAAACCACCCAGAAAATTCTCTGCCTTTCAGTGACAATGTCTGCAGACAAAACATAGTGCAGTAAAATTAATCATAATTAAAAGCCCGTAATACAGTACACTCTATTTTTTCAGAGAACATTGTATGTTGTTATAATTATTGTGTACTCAGCAGGGAGAGTGGGAAAGAGGGAAAACTCATGCACAGAGCTGAGATGAGACTTGACCAGGATACTGCAGTGATTTAATATTTCACCTGAGATTCTGCTTTGGTATAATTCAGGAATTTTTGAATGTAATTCACTCCCATTGCATTAGAATATATGGATGTGAAGAAGAACTTGCTTTAGAACCATTGCTGTGTGTGCAGTACTAGTTTAATGTGATGAATATGTAGATTATTGCTGAGTTAATTATGCATCAATGGTGGTGACCAGTTTGTTAAGCTTTTTGATCCCTTCCTTTTTCTTTTTTTTTTTTTTTTTTTTTTTTTTTTTGTCTTAGATTAAAAAAAAAAAAAAAAAAATCAGTTGTGATAGATTAGAGGAAACCAAGGTTTGTATTTAAGGATATTTCAGCCAATTATCTTATTAAAATGTCAGACTGACTTTCAGCATAAGTCAAAGCATAACATCTTTCCATATTGTCTTTTCACATTCTATGAAGACAGAAGACTGTACCCGCATTCTTTAAATATCCTAGTCTAACAGGAAAGGAAGAAAAGGAAGAAAGAAACACAGAAAAAGCATAGCCAGTAACAGAATTTCAGGAGACACCAACTTGTCTTGTAGGAAATACCAGCTTCTCTTTTTGGCTTCTTTGGCTATCAAGCTAAAAATAGAAATACAGAAACTTTCTGGTCCCTGCATAAATACAACAGTAGTGACCTGCTTTAGTTCATTAAAATATGTTATAATATCTATTATTTAGAGTAGTACATTAAAAAATTACTTTCAACTTAGTGTCTCTAAACCCCGCCCCCCCCAAACTCATCAATCTCCTTCTTCCCATCTACCACCAATGTCCTTTTCTCTTCTTCTGTAACCTTATGGTTATGACTTAAGATAGACTTGCTTAAAGGAAAAAGTAGGCACCATCCATCTGGGTAAATTATGATATCTTTCTCTCCTCTAGACCTAAAATGAGTAAATTCACTGAAAGCATAGGTGCTTTTTTATTATGTAAATTCCAGGTAGAAACTAGACTAATCAGACTATGAGACAGTAAATTTAAACTAGACTAGACTAATCAGACTGTGGGGCTGTAAGTTTAATAGGTTTTTTTTTTCATTTGGGCATGGCAGCAGAAGTTGAGGGAAATGTTTATAGAAACAATGACAGAATCAGTCTTGGGTAAGTTGAAAGATCTTAGCCCAAAAATATGGAGAAAAATTCAGAACTATGAGCAAAGAAATTCTCCTCCTACTCAGTTCCTCCAGAGATAAAGCTTAAATCAAGGAAGTAGAGCTTTATCTTGTGTACTGTTTATAAATTAATAAGATAATATTGAGGAAATAACCAATTTCCTTCAGAATTATCCTTCACAACCATAAAATAGAAACTGTTTTTGTTTTTGATAAAAGAGGAAAAGATGCTAAAAAAATCTCAACTTCCTGGTCACTTTTGTTTATATTAAAAAAAAAAAAGTACAGTCATCAGTCCATATACATTTGTTACTACACATAAGTATGTTGCTGTTAAAACAGTGAATGGCAGAACCTTTTAGGAGAGTCATGGGTTTCTTAATGGATTTCTGCATCATCCCTGCAACTGTTAACTCAATTGCTGTTTGCAAAACCTTTATTGCCAGTGAGGAGAGGGAAACCAGGATTTTGATTGCCCAAGAAACATTTGGAAAAGCAATAGCTGGGCCAATAATTATTTTGTTTGTTAACTGAGCAAATTTAGTCAGCAATTTGAAAGATAAAAGTCCAGCTTGGAATCTGAATCATGCTGCAATAACTTAATTAATGTCATTAGGCCAATGACAAATTACACCTGCTAAGGATCTGCTCCATTTGTTTGGCATAAACTAAATAAATTGTAGTTTGAAAAACAAACAAATAAACAAACAAAAAAATGCTGGTAACCTACCCTTTTCTTGCAGAAAAAAAAAAAAAAAAGAGTCCTGGTTTTTTAAAAAAAATATTATTTTGACTTGCCTGTTTTATAGTGTTTTGGTGTGTTCCTCACTTTCTTAAAAATAGATTTTACAGATAAATCATGTTAGAATCATAGAATCATTAAGGTTGAAAATGACCTCTAAGATCAGTCAGATTATCTAGAGCAACTGTTAACGCAGCACTGCCAAATCCACCACTAAACCATGTCCCCAAGTACCTACCTGTCTTTGAAATACTTCCAGGCATGGTGACTCAACCATTTCCTTGGGAAGCTTGTTCCAATATTCCTGCCCTACGTTTCAGGGAAGAATTTTTTCCTAATATCAAATCTAAATTAATTAAGGGGACTTCATTCTGCTCCCCATCCTAGTTTTCCAGCTCAGTGGAATGGATACCCAGAGAGCAGCTGGTCGGGGTACTGCAGCTTGAGACAAGGAAGGCGCTAAGCACCTCAACCCTTCCCTCATTCTGTGTCACAATGTTGCTCACTGTATCATAAAGGTTGGGGAGTCTCCTTAGCCCCCCTAGTGATCCTGATGTGTCCTAGAAGCATTTTTTGTTGTCTTTTACGGCAATAGCCAGATTAAGCTTCTGATGCTTTTGTCAGAAAACTTTTCTGAAAAGTAGGAAGCGTGTTTAAAATTTCCAGGCTGAGTAGAGGGATAGTAAGATGTTGATTAATGGGGCAGTAGCCATCAAGAGCACAACCACATAGGGAAACTGTTGCTGAGTGTATGCGTTGCAAAAGATGAAAAGTATTTTCCTTCCAGTCCTGTTTTTTGACTTATAGTTTCAGACAAGGATATATTTTGACTTGGTGATAATCATCTGAATGAGAAATTTATCTATTATTTACCTCTCTGAGAATTTTAGATTTTCATGGAAATAATGTAAATAAGATTACTGGAGTTTTCATATCAACATGCCTCTTTTTATAAAGCCTTTTAGCATGCCTAGTGATTAAACACTTATTTTGTCCTTCTATGACTTTTCAACTATTTATCTATATTCTTCTCAATAATTAAATTTCTGGCACGAAATCTTTTTTCCCCCTTTATTTTCAGATGATGTGGAAACCTGCATATGACTTTCTCTACACTTGGGCTGCCCATTATGGAGATGGTTACAGGGACGTCTTACAAGACCTGCAATCATCCTTGGATAAAATGAAAAACCCAGTAACAAAAGAGTGGCGAGAGTTAACTGGAGCTCTGATTCTTGTGAATTGCATGGAGGTGTTAAGAGCAAGTGCGTTCTCCAAAATGGAGGAAGAGTAGATGGCCAAAATATGTTTTTTGGAAATCTGTTAGAAAATATACCCCTGTGTAAAGTTTATTTGTGTACATTTATGTTTCAGTGATACTTGTAGAGCATGACACAATGAAGTTTGTTTTAACTGAGTTGATGTTGGATCTAGCCCTGTAGTTCTCAACTATGGATTGCCAGAGCATGCTAGTGGCTACTGAGTAAATAAGAAAAGAATGGGGAATTAAACGAATGAGGTCAACAAAAATGACTTGTATTCTATGGGGTATTTTCTAAAAGGAGCCATTTCTGATTGCACTGACTTCTAGGCTGAGATTAGTTTTAAAAACAGAAATATTCATGGATGAGTTCAGCATGTGGAGCCTAGGTTTACATTATTTTCAGTGAAGTATTAAAATCTAAATGTTTAATGCATTTAATATTTGGTGCTCAAACCCCTGAGTTCTAATTCAGTGGGTGCAGCTTAGCGCCCTACAAAAAAACCCGTAAGATTCTTTCATCCTCATCTGGGAAAAACTATTCTAATTGTCTCACAACACAGGAATGTAACTGTTCCTGGAAGAATAGGTGTGTTCTGCACACACTCAAAAAATAGGTGTGCGCTGCGCTATTCCAAAACAGCTTCTGGTATCTATTTTAACAAATGGAAGAGAGACAGAAGATAAAATCTCAAAAGTGTTTGATTTTGATTTATTTGTTGATGTATCTCTACAGAGTTTTGTCTCTTTTTGCATTTTTGTTAGTTTATATTTCTGCATTTTTTTACTACATTCTGCTGAATGGAAATTCCAGAAAATTCTGGAAGCCTTCTTTATGTTCTGTTGCTTTTATATAAATATATAGGGAAAGAAGACTTTGTAGGTACAAGGGCTGGAAACAATTTGTACCCCGTCTGTTGATTGTTTTCTTCTGCCTCACTGGATATGGGAGATGGCTATTATTTTCTCAAAAAAAGTTAACAGTGGGGTGCTTTTAAAATTAATTTATTTACAGAGCAATTAATTATTGCTAGCCATGCGTTCTAAAAAGAACCCTGCTTAGATGCTATGAGTAAAAATTTTTCAATTACTGAGTAGCTTATTATATGTACAGAAAATGCAGGCTGAATAATAGTAACAGGCTGACCAAATTTTTAATATAATTTTTTAAACATATTAAATATATTTTTAGTTAAGTGGTACACTAAAAAGTTAAATCCATTTTGAGCTCCTTTTCTCAACATTCCTTCAGAAACATCAGCAAACCCTCATGACAACCAGTTGAAAAGAAAATTGGCATTCTGCCATCACTTGTGGTTGACAAGACAAAGCCAAATTCTTTCAAGAGTACCACAAAACAGCACTTCAGTCCAGAAACTGCGCTTCCTCTGTTGTCTTAAATAACTTCTACTAAGGGAGGTTTTGTGATTCTAAGGTAAAACTACATTTAGACATTTTTCTTTCCGTCTCTTTTCCTCTAACCTTTTTCTTTTCTATTTTCATTAAGCCTTCCCAAAGTACCCACAGCTCAGAGAGGAGGCTGAGGAAGGAGTACTTGCCTGAGTAATAGGCAAATTCATCCACCAGAAAGTCCTCTAGCATGAGGGAGTTGAATGAATTAGCATTCATGCAAGTTATCTGGCTTCAGAGGTCTTGCCCTTGATTTGCAAGACAATGAGGAATTCAGCCCATATATTGATCTAACATGTGGGCTGAATTTCCTTGATCTGCTATTGCTTATCAAGGAAAGGTGGGGAGAAAGGAGTCAGATTATCAAAGCTCCCTGTTGTTTCAGGTGCCAGCACCAATTTTATATCTTTTCCCACACAGTTTTAAGAAGAGCTGTGAAGAAAATATAAATTTCTCTTGTGATCTGCACCTCAATGCAGAGCCAGCTTGTCCTTCCTTCTGCAGGTAGTCAAGCCCCTTGAAAGGTGTGAAAGTAGGTCGTCCAACTCTTTTGCGCTGCTAGGTAAGGAAAAGGTATTAAATATATTGTTAGACGTCTTTAAAGGTAAAAAAACCCCACTGGCAAATATTAAAATACAAAATATTAAAAACTGCTAAAAACTCCCTGAGAATTTTGGGTTTTTAGTTTTCCCAGACTGCATCTGCTTTCACCTTAGACCCTGCTGCTCACAGCAGACTGTGAAACCTGTACAGGATTTTGTAGTGGTGCAAGAGGCCACACGCCAGATCAGCTCAGGGAAATATATTTTTTGCTTCCTCAGAGCTAAAATACCAGAGGAGATCACAAAGCAAATCTTTCAGCTTCACTATGTTGTCTTACTATCTACCTTTCATGCATCCCAGCAGGCAATGCTCCCTTGCTTAAAACCCTGTTAAGTCAAATTTTAAAACCTTTTTCTTTCATTTTGTCCTCTCTTTTGTTAACATGGCTGCAACAGCTAAACAACTCACCTTGCATCTGTTTCTGAAGATGAGTCTGTGCTTCCATCCTTTTTTTCACATCTTAATTTCTTTAGCAAATGTGGTTTTACTTTCTTTTTCAATAGGACATATAGTAATTTCTTTGTTCAGTCCTATATTTTCCTGTTATGAATACTAGTCAAAAGTGTGGAAAAAGTTACCAGAAGCACCAATTCCTAATGGCACAAGTCTACTGCTTATCAAATATAAAGGAAAAGCTGCGCAAAATCTTTGAAGCTGAAGGAAAATCCATCCTGAGAAGGTAGTCAGTGGTCCTGGTCAGGAAGAGAAGGGCCCAGGGATCAGAGGCTGTTGCCTGTAACTCTCATGGCCAGGCCCTTTCTTTGCCCTGAAAGTTTTTTCTGTCCTGTACAAGAGTTGAATTTGGCCCAGCAAATTTAGCAAATATTGACTCAGTGAGTCAGTGTTCTCCTTAGCTTGCAGAATTATGCAACTGGTCCTCCAAGTATATTTCTTTAAAAGGAAATTTACATCTGCCTGTAGTTGTGCTGTATTCCAGGGCCTTTGCTGGTTTTGATTCCTAATTGCACTCCCATTTTTGCTTTAAGCTTCTGCTCATATAAACGCAATGTGCACTCGTGCAATATTCTGTTTACTTTAGCAGCCCACACTGGATATATTTAAAAAAGAAAAAAAAGGTATTAAAACCCCATATTTTATTTAGTGGTCTAGTATTCAAAACCACAAAATGCCAGCTCAGAGTGAAAGCAGCTGCACTCAACAGCAACACACAGCTTGGAGCACATGGCTTAGGTAAACACGCTCTGTTCTTGACCTTTTCTCTTTTCCTCCCACCCTGTCAAGAGAGAACAGCTTTCCCATGAGCCTGCACACATACTTTCTTGGGTTTCTTCAAAATGAGATGAGATTAACAGCTCCTTGGGAGGAGACAAGGAAAAATACCAGCCGCTGGTCCTTGCCTTAAATGACCCTCTGTTTCCAGGTTTCCTAATTTCTTTGTGCAGAAAACAGCTGTGTCAGCCAGTTCCATTTCTCTTTGAAGTTGTAGGCAGAAAACCCCCTCACCTTCCTCCATCTTGTTATCCTCTGACTAGGCGTTTCTTAAGCAAATGAGCAAATGAAATTTGTGAGTGCATCTGTTGTTTTACGATTCCACCTCCCCATGGAATCTAGAATCATGGTTCCCTTGGTTGAGTCAGCACCTGAGTGGGGCAGACACCTTCCACGGTGGGCACTGGCAAGGAAAACTGTCATGCATACTAAAAATTCTGTTTTTTCAGTGAAGTTGGAAGCCATTCATCTTGCAGTGCATAGGCTTCATGCCATTTAATGACACAGTGCAGTGACATATTTCTGAATTAGTAACAGTCAGGATTGGAGAGAAAAGGCAAATTACTTCCCCACAGAAGTTCCAGACCTCCAGCTGGGTGTGGGGAAGGGTTCAGTTTCTTAGGTTTCACTTGCTTTTTTTGGAAAGCAGAGGTTTAAGGAAGGAAAAGGAAGTTTCTTTTAAAGTAAAAGTAAAGGGCTACTCCCCAAGCCAGGCTCCAGGCAGCAGGCTGGGTGCCAAGGCCAAGCTACATGTTATGGGGTGTTCTTTGTGGAATTGTCTGTGGAAGAAAATGGGAGGAGGCAACAGCCATCTTTCTTCCTACTGAGAACAGAAAAATGTGAAGAAACAGACAAGTGTTTATTAGGATTTTTTTTTTTTTTTTTCTCATGAAAAAGCCCGATTTTCACAGATCCTTTCTGTAAACCTAAGCTGTTGGGAAAACAAACACTAGGCATTCCAAAGGAGCAACTCAATTTTGTTGTGTTGAGCTGACTCTAAAGACCTACTCCTAAAGTATCTCTGGGCTCAGCGAATGATCCAGCTGACAATGACCTACTAAATAACAAAGGCAATTGTGTAGAACTGCAGATGGCAATGCTGTATTCCCACCTAAATCCAGGTGCTTCTTCATCATCTAGCAGCTTGTTCAGCTATGGACAGCTGTACCAAATAGGAATGTAAAGCTATGCTGTTTAGTTGTGTTTGTGTCATAGATACAAAGAATCCCTGTGAAAAGATGGGAATAAAACAGAGAGCAAAGGGCTATATTTCCCACCATGCCCAGGAACAGAATGCAGCAAATTATATTCTTCACATTAGTGTGAGACACCAACCGTTAAATTCTCTGGCAAGGCCCTAAAACTATTGTAGATATGTAAAGAAAATGTTAGTCTAGTGTGTGATAACCATTGTTCTTGATAATTTTGTTGCCAATAAATATCTACAGACACTATGGGATATCCAAATAACTTGTGATTATTCTTAGTACGAAAAGTGCCATTTTCTATTTCTTGCCAATGTATATATATATGTATATAATCTATTTTTTTAGTTTACAGTATATATTTTTAAACAAAATAAACAAAATTATATTGTCCACTGGAATCCCGTGTGAATTTTATTTTGGTTTTGTAAGACTGAGAAGAGCAGAGGAAGAGGCGATGAGGTGAAAGATAATGTTTCTGTAAATACCAAGAAATGAGCAATGTCTTTATACACATTTCTCTTCATTTTTAAATTCTGTGTGTTATAAAGATGAATGCACACTCCTTTTACTGTATTCATAAGCAAAAGTAATTTGCTGATACTGTTTCCAGAAACAGAATTATCTCACTCTTGAGATGAGAGTAGTCTGTGGACTTTGCAGTGGAAATCAGGGCTTCTCATGAGAATATACTTTCAAATTTGTTGTTGTTGTTGTTGGAGAATCTTGAATGTAAGTTCAAAAAGATAAATCCTCATTTGAAAAGGACATTCAAAGCTAACACAAGCTTCTGAACCTTCCATAGAAAGAAACAATAGTGCTGATTAGTTTTTTAATTGAATCTTTATTTCAGTTTCCTCAAATCAAATTCTTATGGTCCTTTCAGTATAAGTTGGACAGGAACACAGTCTTTATATTAAATCCTAAATTTATGGTTAGGATTTAAATTTAAAACTATGTACCAGGAGTTACTGTATGAACTGAAAGGCCAATTTACATATCCATTCTAAATCCCAGGTTTTAAAATGTAAATGAAGTGGCCTGGCAGGAATAGGGATGGCAGCACAATAGTCCCAGGAGAGCAGACAAAGATGAAGTGCATTCAGCCCCACTCCACAACTTCAGAGCCTTAAACATTATGTTTGTGTTAAATCCAGTACAAGATCTAAAACACAGCCTTGTCAAATACAATACCCTGGGAACAAGGGGAATCCAGAGTGACAAGGGGGAAGTGAATACGCAATGACTGCTCAGTCTGTCTCATAAGAATGAAGTTATCAGGCAATGGGTTTAAAAATAAACAAAAGTGCCCTTTCATACAGTGAGGAATTGGGGAATGTGTTGTTATGGGATATTGCTGAAGACAATATCATGACAAACCAGTCAATTTATAGAGAAAAAAAAAAGTGCCTATTGGATGTGATGGTTTGTCTACCGTCACCAGATTTATATAGCACGGAATTGGATACTGAAAATGCAGCAGGGAGAAATACTATCCTCCACTTATCCTGTTTCTCACCATTTCCTCTGGAGACTGTGCATCTGGAGTGGGCAGGTGTCTGCTCTCACCCAACCCTTCCTGCCCTGCACTCTTATAACCATGAGACTCACATGGTCCTCACACATCACAGCAGGCTCCTCTCCAACACCTGCCTCCCTTCTGTCCCAGTTCAGGCAACAGTTCCGCAATTTATTTAGCAACAACCATGGCTCTTCTCCATCTCTGTAGCCTTGAGTCCAAGAGCAGCTGGACTCAGCTGTGATCCTCTGACATGCTGCCTCTGGCAATGGGGTCACTGATAAGGGAACACAGTTCTCAACTTTAGGCAGGGCAACATCAGCCTAGCATGACTCCTCAGGGCTGGTCCTGCTCTGTGAACTTTCTTTTCTCTCAGGATCCAATGAAGCCTTATTTTATGCCTCTGAGGGAAAATCATGATGTGGATAAAGGATCAGGGGGGGAAAGGAGTAGCAGATTTTAGACAAGAAAGCTCATTTCTTAGTTTTACTCACAAGCAGGAAAAGTTATTATTAGAGTCTTAAATGATTTCATATAATGCCACCCTCTGTTCTTCATACAAAAGGCTCTATTGCTATTAATAAAGGAATTTAAAAATACCAAACAGCCAATGGATGATTTAATAATGCTGCTTATAAAACTAATTGTGTGTTACTGAAAAGCTCTCCCTGGGGTCCCATTTGCAGGAAGGTTAAACAGGATTATCAAATCTAAAAGAATAAAAAAGATAAAATACTCCCAAACCCTGAAGCCCCAGGAAGAAGGAGTTGGGACATTTTGCTGAATAAATTATAGACCTCAGTCATTAGTACCAGGGTATTATCTCATAGAAACAGAAATTTGAAATGGTTCCGTACGCCTGCAAACTTCTTTAAAGGTTCGAGGTCAGAAGCTTCATTTTCATACACACAAACAAGCCTTTTCACCTGGGGACCTCCAGCCAGCAGGATGACTTCAATGGCAAGCCATTTACCCAGCTGGTCAGGGTATCAAACATAACTAATTGTAGAAAAACTAAAGGGACCTTACCCTTTCCTCAATTTTTATTTATATATATAAGTCCTATAGTACTCCACAAAGCAAAAGTGATGGTGTGGCTGAGATGAGGAGAATGAGAGTGATCAGCGCTGATCCACGTGGAGGCTGTCTGGTACAATTTCCCACCACAGGTCCTGGTTGGAAATGTTCACATCAGTCCCCAGGCGGCACAGACCTCTTTGCAACCCGTGCTACAAGCCTGCCTTCCCAGCCTTTCTGGGAAGCCATTCATCCCCTCAAACCCTCTTGCCCCTCTCCCCAGAGGTGTCCTCTCAGCCTAGCTGGCAGTCATTCATCACAGACTCCCTCTCACCTCACCCCTCAGCTGCTTTCCCTCACCCACTGCTCTGGGAAATGAGATACCCATCTCCTCTGACCCCAGTCCTCTGCACTTTCTTCTTTCTCCAAAGCTTCTCCTAAGCTGGACAACCACTTCCAACAGCCTCTGCTCCCTAAGCTTTCTATGACCTGTAACACACCTCTGTAGCTTCTCTCCAGCTCTTGCCTGACCCATGCCCACCCCATGCCAGCCCTGCAGGTCCTTGCGGGGTTTTCACAAAACTTGTGTTACCTGTTGCTCAATCCCTGGTCAGTCGATGCCATGCTCTCCCAGTAGCACGATGGTGGCTGAGCACAGCCCTTTCTTTGGCTCTGTGCTCAGGAATAGACTTCAGGATCCAGGCCCTGATGAGACTGAAAACAACACGGACACAGACTGCCTTGGCCAAAAAATCTACCCACAGATGAATCTGAAGCAGTAGAGCTGAATATATTCAGACAAAAATAAAAAGAAAACACAGAAATGTGGTAGTTGTGCCCTTTAATAGACAGAAACCAAAGATAAAATATGAATTTTGACCCTAGGCTAAAGACAATTTCTCACAGCTTTCCGGTTTCTTGTTATTTTACAGATTTTTAATGAATTAAGTGAAGATATTTAGCAGAAACAGAATAATTAAGGCCAGTATCTGTTTAAGACAAGGACTTTAACCTCAGATGGCTTTTGTCTTTTTGAAAGACTTCTAACAAGTAGGGTTTTACTTTGGAGACTGTGTTGCATAAAGGTAAGCACTGCTGGCACAGAAACTCAGCATGTTAATCTAAGAACAGTGTTAATGGACTGTTGCATTTCTACAGAAATTTGTATCAGGTTACTTCACCAGAGAAGGAAAATATAACAAAATACAAGATATGGAAGACACAATAAGTAAAACCACTGTGAGATATTAACAGCCAGTCAACATATTTCAAGCCTCACACATTTCAAGTCCTCTTCAGTTTATTTTTGCCTACTTCAAAGTACATCTGGAGAGGAGAGGAAGGTAAAAGAGGAGAGAGGAGAAATAGAGAGGTTATTGTTACTTGAATGATTATGATTGTTAGCTATTTGTGCTACATCAATGGCTGGTTTGAAGCTGAAGATCTACTGTGCAGCGATCTCCTATAAAGGAAAGTGAGAAAAAGCACAAGAAGCAAAGTGAATCTAGGAAAGCCTTTTTCCAAGGTCACACAAAGGATATCTCAGGACTTTTCTAAACACTTGCTCAGGCCTTATCCATTAAGTATTGCTACCTTAATAATTATGTGGATTATCATGAAGCTGTATATTAAGAAATACTTGTGTTTTTGCACAACAGTGTTCACGGGTTCTTCCAGGAGCATTTGTAGGCTATTCAGAGTGTGCATATTTTTGTCATCCAAACAGACACATATTCTTCACTTAGCCAAACTGTGGGCATCCTCTGCATATATGCATCTCACTGCACTGGAGCAAGTGCCCTCCACCTGACTGGTGGTCACTCCTGGGAGGTGTCATTGATACTTCACCACATGCAGATGTGGGATGAAGCTTTAGGAGAGAGGAGCTAAGCCTGCATTCCCACTGTAGGCCAATACCTGTGATGAACTGTAGGATTAGGTATGTAAGAGGTGCTTTTATTCATATACTAATGGACATCTAAGACAGGATGTTTTTGTAGAAACCCTGACTGCTGTATATCTTTGATTTCAACCTTCTCAATGTAAGTGTGGCCAGTAAAAAATAAAAGCTCAGAAATACCATTAGTTTACGATACTCATAGAGTATTCTCCTTGTTTCTGTGCCAGCTGCAAGTAACACCAGAAACTGTGAAACACCAAATCAGGAAATTTATCTCAAGAAAAGACAATACTTAAATAAACAATCCAGACTTTTTGTCTACATCATGCCAGGAACATCTCTAGAATGGGCAACAGTGAGATTTTTGATCACATTTATCAATTGAAACATAATTTCATATTTCACCATTCCCAAAGTGAACAGTTTTCTTGTAACTACATTCTTTCAGATGAGCTTTTTCTAGCAGATGGCCCCTTTCAAACAAATATAATTGAATATAGGAAAATAACATCCCAGGCCACTCAATCTAAATGAGAATCTGGACCCACCTACAAGTCTCCAAATAAGGTACTGGCTTAGCACTTTTTTTTTTTTTTTTTTTTTCCTCTCAAATCCAATTAATTTTATCCTCAGGAATACCCATTAACTTAGAATAATGCTCCTAGGTCACTCTTTTTCTAATTAAGGTAGAAGGGACACATTAAAGGATGTTTACAAACTAAAGATGGGTTGGATGGTTTTAGTATGTACAGTAATAATTTTTTTCTCTGTACTATGAAAATACCTATATAACAACAGTGGCCTGTATTCTGATGGCTTTATGTCACCAAACATTACAATTTTAGGACAGTAGTCTTGCAAATGTTGATGAATTGCCCTGCCAAATCCCACACTATTTCCCTGTACTTACTTATACTGAATGGCCTATATCATAGATTATCAGGGATTTTTTCCTCTTTTATACAAAAAGTACTTGGAAATCTATAGTTTCTCTCCCCTCATTCTCTCTCCTTTTCTGTGCACAAGGATGCAGCACTTGGTACACAGTACAAAGAAATATTTTTGTGGGAGGTACTTATTGAAATGCTGGCAGCACATGACTAAGATTATAATGAGCACAAAAGTGCTTACACAAATGCTAAGAAGAAGCCAGGACAGCACAGAGTAATAGGCAGAAAAATAATTGCTGAGGTTAGTTAGAGAGTTCCTGTATGTTGTTATTAATTATGGCCCACCTAAATTTTGCAAAACAACTTGACAAAACAGAATAAATACTGATGTCAGCTATTGTCTCAAGTCAAAGACTAATAAAAGCCAGAGTGATTCTTTGTCTTTCTGGAGGTTTTTCTCTTTCCCGTGTTTCATTTAATGGAAAAGTCTCATAGTTTCCATGCATGAATGTAACAATAGAAAAACATGTATTCCTTTTTCTAGCCTTGTTTGGTTCATATACAGTTCTGGAAAATGTTCCCCTGTAGCTGGAACTCTCCTCAAAAAAACCCCAATCACTTCTGAGCACAACAGAGTAACTATACTCTAGCTTGCATTATTTTGCCTGTGCTCCTACTTGTAATTAGCTTAGTTAATGAAGAAGAGGTTCATAGGAAAATGTTAAAATTTTAAGCAACTATAAAATACCTACTGAAATTAAAGTAATTGCATTCAAAGTCAGTCTTCAGAATTCTGTCCTTCTTTTTTATGGACTGCTTTAATTTCGCCCACTTCATTGTCATATTGACATCAAGACTCATTAAGAATAGTTTTAAGGCAACATATAATACTATAACACTGTCTTTGTGTTTCATTACTCTTCTATTATAGCTAAAGCTATTTCAGCCTCTGACACATCTTGGCTATTGATATAAACATTTAAAACCCTGTGGAGAATTGTGGTGTGATACTGATAGGACACAGCTGAAGGTCGGGGGATAATTTAGATCACTGTATTTAAAAGGTTTTATTACTGTGCTATTTGTAGTAACTGATCCAGAAACAGGCAGAATCAGTACTATTATGCTAAGCACTGCACAAAATCAGAGCAAAAAGCAGTTGTCAAGATCTCCTTGAAGCAACCACAGAATTCAACTGTAAAGGGTACAGAGATGCTTTTCATCTGTGCTGAAAGGTCACAGATGTCCACTAATTTACAGCTGCCATAGTCCCTTTGATCATGACTGTTATTTTAATACCATTAGCCACCTGATTCTGCAACAGCAGTTTGAGAACCACGGATTTAGTTCTCTTGCAAACAAGGACTTTACACATGAATATTCATAATTAACTTCACAGGACAAGTGAAGGTGATTGACATGAAATAAAGAACTGAAAATCACATGTTCTAGCCACTGTAGCAGCCATTGCTTGCATTGACTCCTCCTGTGATGTTTAATGGACAACAGTCAGCGGGAAATTCAGACTGACAAAATAGCTTGGTTTGAGCACTATCAGTGTGTCTGCTCTCGTTATTCTCTTGTCCGAAGCCACAGAACTGGCAGTAGAAATTATCAGCAATAAAAAATATGGCTCAGTCATCTGACTAGGTCAGCTTCCAGAGCTGCCTACTTCACTGACTTCTGTGAGCTTCTGCTGCAGAAAAACTGGAGCCCAAACATGCATCTCACTATCTTGCTGCAACATGAATTGTCTTCATGGTCATCACCTTCTATTGCAAGAAACTTCTTTCAGACAGCTGTGGTGCCAGATCTTTAACTGGCTCATGCAGCTGGAATAGTGCTCTCACTTTACAGATCCTCTGGAGGGACCCAGGGTACTCCAGCACTGTTATGTAAGGAATGTCCTCCTGCTATTTTATTACCATGAAGTTTCACTTCATTCAAGGCAATTCAAGGTCAAATTCAAATGAAATCATACATTCATGTAACTCCAAACTAGACAACACGGTTATAATTATTTATACAAGAAAGCTACAAATTTGGAAAAAAAAAAAAAAAAAAAAAAAAAAAACCAAAAAACATAATAAGCAAACTCAGTGTGCTTAACAACACTTAAGAAATTAGAAATACCATTCTTTCTACCTCTCCTATGAATACGGCCTGCTGTCACATCCTTCCAAGGTACTGTATGCCCCAAATTCCTGCTGTTAGAGTCAATGATTAGACAGACCTCATCAGCAAGCACACTGTGTCAGTGTGGGATGCTGACTTTTACAGACAGTCTCCTCTTCAATGCCTTTTGAAAGGATTTGGATAGGCTTAGCTTTTTAAAACTCAAGAAGGAGATTTCCAGCTGGCTGGCTAAATTAGTAATTTCTTCTTAAAGGGCTAAATGCCATCTCTCTCCTTTGCAATTCTCTGACAAAAAAGTGAAATTACTATCCTGAAAGAAAGCCAATCCCTTGTTTTCCTAAATTAGTTTTCCACTCATTCAGTGAAGTTGGACTGGCTAATTTCATTGTCAGAGTACAGCTTGGCCATCTTGTCGAGTTCCACCTTGAAACCATTGCTTGACCTGGAGATGTCTTTCCATTCCGAATTAAAGTAAGCATGGTGTCATTTGAATCAAATAGCAATGGAAAAGAGAAAAAGAAAAGGGACTAGAGTGATCAACACTCTCAAGGATGACACAATGCGTGCTAGTATAGGTATTGTGGCAGATAATCATAAGCACTCAGTTGGAAAACCTCAGCTGAACAGATTGTAGGTAAGCACCCTGCTACCATCTCAGGGTTTGGGGTAGCAGTTCTCCAGAAAGAAGAGGAGAAGAAATATTTCACCAGGAATGTCAGCATCACAGGTACAAAAGTGATTGCACTGAATTGGGAAGGGTGAGGAAGGAGTTACAGCCCCTCTAGAATTGCACCATGTATCTGTGCGGATTCATTAATTATCAGAGGCTACCTTCAAAATTTTCCACTTAAACTTTCAGCCTATAAAACATATATAAAACTCACACGACTATTAATTATATGTCTGATGTACAATATTTATATATATTAATCCAGCATCACTAATGGAAGAGTACACTAAACTTGGATCCAAAGTTTTTAAGCTGGCAATAAATACAAAAACATAATACACACACACGCAACTTTTAAAATAACTTTTAAAGTCTTGTTGGAAGTGTACTTCAATTACAACAGTGACAAAAAAAAAGGGGCTAGCCACCCTCTTTGCCATCCAAATGAGAAGCAGGCTCTGAAGCTCTTTGGGAGCTTTGGCAACTGGGATCTGAATTTTACTGCAAAACCAGCAAGTGTTTAGAGACACTTTTTGAATGGCTTGATGGTTTTCCCAAGCTGCTTTTATATGGGTACCTTCTCCTAGGACATATACATCCATGAGACAACCTAGGTAACTAACTACAAAATTTATTCATTTGATGTTAGCAGCAGAATGCCAAGGGCAGGGTAAACTGGATAAGGTTCAAAAACAATGGCCCTAAGGGAGAAGGACTAATTATTTTTCAATAACACTACTTGTTTGACTGTAAGCTCTTCTCTTTTGAAAGTATTCAAAAGAATACTGATCATAAACTTCAAATGCAGGGATCTTTCTCACTCCTCTTACATCTATATCATAAAATTAGCTAAAAAATATGTCTAAAATAAGAATGAAAAAATATAGTGTTTACTTAACTGCCTGAAGTATATAGATTATGGTTCCCATGAAAAATAAAGCAAAGCCCACTGTGGAGACTGAGCAGAAAATAACATCTTCAGCTTTGCTCTTGACACCTGGGCCTCAGACTGGGTCTTTTCCACAGTTTTCTTATACCTTGGATACTGACCATATTTAGGTGTTTAATTCACTCTCTGTGATGGCATTTGCCAAATGCTGAAAAAGAGGAAAAAATACTTCTTTCTCTCTTCAAACCTATGCCTTTGTGGAGAGAAAAAGACATAAAAATAGAGAACAATTTTCAGAAATGTCCAATTTGGCATAATTTTATTATCCTTGTTTAAGGACTTTGAATAGTGGTTTAGTTTTACATCATAAAATACCATTAGAGTCAGCTGAGGCTTAACTGTGCAAGTGCTATTTGATCTCTGTAAGACTTCCCAACCTAATTCAAGGGACAACATATTGTTTGTGTATTGCTTATTCTAAATAGAGATGTAGAGTTGTTTAGACACATATCAGGTATTTTCTAAGTACTGGAGACTCTGTTATTTTATGTTTTAACTAAGCCAAGTGGCCTCGCTACAGTTTTCACTGTTCAGATCTGCAATAAAATCTGCTCTCTTGGATGAGTATATTTTTCTCATCTTTTAATGAAAACCACAAGTAATCTAAGTCAGATGACCGGGCCACATTCCACATCTTAGAGTACTGACTTAACATTTAGCAGTGTTAATTGAGCAACATAGACATAAAGTGCTGTAAGCTCTTAATATTAGTATTTTATTCCCAGAGACAAATGGAAAAGTTTAAGGCATCTTAAAAGACGCCTTAAACTACATCTGCATGACCTGTGGTGGTTGAACATTCTAGTGACCTCCTCTTAAGTACTCCCTGATTAGCAGCTCAGCCCAACACCAGCCCTTAAGTTAGAAGTGTCTCTATCACACCTCTCTTTCTAAAAAGTGTTCTGCTTTGTCCTATGACCAAGTAGTGCTCCTGTAGCAGGAAGATCATCATGATCACCTTCAAAACACATGATGAGAAATGGATGATTAGGAAGATAAATACCACAGACCTCTGTAGTGAGTCGGCAGAGTCATGGCATGAGGTCCAGATTTGGCTAAAACCATATAGAATTCCAGTGACAGCTACTTAATTCAGCATGATGCTGGCTTTTTCAAAATTAACCATGTGCACTATATTTCTTATGGATAAGTTTCTTTCTTTCTTTTTCTTTCTTTTCTTTCTTTTCTTTCTTTTCTTTCTTTTCTTTCTTTTCTTTCTTTTCTTTCTTTTCTTTCTTTTCTTCCTTCCTTCCTTCCTTCCTTCCTTCTTCTTCCTTTATTCCGGTCACATGCAGTCCATTAATTCCTCGTCATCCGTCACTTCCTTCCTTCCTTCCTTCCTTCCTTCCTTCCTTCCTTCCTTCCTTCCTTCCTTCCTTCCTTTCAAGAAGTAAATAGTCCTACCTAAACTACCATGAACTTGCTTGGAGGAGGGAGGGACTAAAGATCTTATAACACTTCATCCAAATCCCATGGAATGCTAGGAAGAACTCCCTAGACAACCCACTGGGGTCCCCATCAAGTGTATACCATGGCATAACAGGACAAAGCAAGCAGGGACAGACTTGCATCCTGACACTAAATGGAGAAAGGAAAAGAATATGTGTGTGATTTGAAAGGGTTTTCCATAGTACTGCAATGGTGACTTAATACTTCTAGTTGTGCTTTTTTAGAGAAATAATAGTTGAGAGAACTAGTAGTAGATAACTAGTTCTTGGTGGTGTGTGAATAATTAATTAATAAACATCACAACCACCTAAATCTCTTACCTCTTAAGTGTCCAGTCTAAAGGGTTCTGCCAGATCCTGGTAGTAAGAGTCGCTTCCCATATTAACTGGCAAGACCGTAAAGCACATTTATCAACTTTTACAGTCTGAATCTACTTTAAACCTCCAGATTCTAGAAGCTTATTGTTCAGAAAATCTCAGTTTACATTTTCTTTTAGGAACCAAACAGTTGAAAAGAAAATGGTGCAAAATATATCAGAAGAGCATATCTTGAAGTTAAGCCACAGGGTAAGTATAAAGCACACAAAATGTATTCTGCAACTCCATCTTTTTCAAGGTTTGTCTTGCGATTATGAAACTCCTGAACTCTTGTGATAGACAAGTGTTTTTATAGAAAACACTCGGCACTCCTGATATCCTCTTAAATGTCTTATATTTCTACTGCATAGTGAGAAAAGATTATGAAGAAGTCACTTAATTGTTAAACAATTTTGGTGAACTTTCAGCTGCATTTTTATAATAGGTAGGATTTACCTAGAAGCCATTGAAATTAATTTTTCAAGCAAAGACTATTAATCCCCACAAGAAATAAATAATAAAAAGTTGTACAAATGCTCTCTGATAAATCAGAATATAATTACAAGTGAGCAGTTTGTTTCTAACAAAAAACCAGTCACTTTGGCAACTATAAAGAAAAATAGATTTTACTTCAACATTGACTTATTGGAGTCTAGCAGTTCAAGCAGCAGAAGTGAATGTGTAAGCAGAGAGATAAAGAGTTTTAATAATCTAATATTTATAATAACAGGCAAATTTCCTATAATAAGTTTAAAGACAGAATAGAGATTCTCTGGGCAAAAATAGAAACTTAATTTTAGAATTCAAAATCCATATTAAAGGTGCCTATTGGTGGAATTAACAAAAGTGATAACAAATTGCAGTGATTTAAAATATGATTCCTTTATGTTGATACTGCTTTATTAGATCACTATATTTCTGTAATGATATTTAAAATGTTTGAGAACTTTATATTGAGTTTTTAGTAACCTTTAGAAAAATAATACTGACAGGGCAAATTGGAAATTAGTATGATGATTTCCATACTTATCAGAGCTGAACTCTGATTCAAATATTTAAAATCATGGATCATCTTGTTATAGTTTCATAATGACAATTAAATTATCAGGTTGTTATGCAATACATCTCTATGTTTTAATGATATGAAATAGAAAATAATACGGTAGGCTCATGTGACAAAAGTAAAAGCTCCTCTTCCATCATCCTCCCTAGTCTTGTTCTGATGAGCAAAGCTTTACAGATAAGAAATGATCCCATTCCAGATGCCTAATTAGCCCCACAGTCCATTCAGTCTTTGAGCTGCTCAGCAAGACTGCCAACAATGGAATCAGTTTTGACAGTGATTTTTTGCTTAATAGTGGAATTAAGCTGATTATAATTCTAAAGACTGGATTGAATACACACATACATTTTAAATAGACCACTGAATACAGATAGGCACATCTTTAAGATGGGGGATTTATTTAGCAAAATCTCTTTGACAGAGAAATCTTCCCCTCTCCAATTTATTCAAAATTTTTTGACAAGTTAAAAAAAAAAAAACAAAAAAAAAAACAGGAGGATTTCAGGAAAACCAACAATGAGTGGTAATAATAAACCTCCTGAAGTATCAGAATATTTTTTGACATTTTCAAAACAGAGACAAATTGGCTAATTTAGACATTAGAAAGAAAAATACCTTTCAAAAAATGAAAAATAAGGAAGAGGAAATGCATGGATTTGGCTTTTTTTTTTTTAATTAATTTTATCTAGAAAAAAGTCTTTTGAATCCACCTAATAATTTTGTTTGATCAGCAACTGAACCACAATAAACAAAACCAAAGAATAATTTGTAAAACTGCTGGGAACATTTTGGGATCCCAGAGCCTAAAGACAGGATATTGCATTTTGCATCAAGTATGCATGTCTGGCCCTACTTTCGGGCTTTAAATTTGCCAAAAAATTGAAAAAGATAAGAATTTTTCCAGTACAGTGCCAGAATACAGCTGGCATAGCTAACACGTCTTTCTCACCCAGTACATTCAGAAGGAAAGGATAAGATCTTTCTCTGATGTCTGTTACAACCTCCTGTGATCACAACACGCAAAGCAACCACACGGAGACGAGAGATTTGCAGGGCAGAGATGTTCCTCAGCGAGAGCCCAAGGCTGAACCAGGGCTGAGAGCCCCTCTGCCTGTTTATTTCTTACTTTTTATACGTTTGTGGGTCTAGTTGTGGATTGGCTTCTGGAGTTATCACCTCCCAGCCGAATGGCCAGACCAGCTGTCAGTTACAATTGTTTTCAGGTTAGAAATATGCAAACAAAGGACAGGGAATGAAAAACAAAGGATTTGTTTATGTTTCATGTGTGAGAAAAAGGGAAAACTGCTCCTAATATTGTGCAGAAGCTAAAGAGACTGACTCCATCTTATGAACAATCAGAAGGCTTTAAAAAACTCAGAGAAAACAGGGTGACTACCTCCCTTTCCAAAAGTGAGACCCAAGGTAACCACTGCACCTCATTTCTATTTTTAAATCATTTCCTGTGATAGTAAAAGCAGGATTCACACAATGCACTGCAGCATGCAGTAAGCAGGGCTGCACAGGAAGGGTGATGCTGCCTCAGCTCGGGGGTCTGTATTACAGTATTGATTTAATTGCACAAGGTTAACACTGAGCCAGCCCTTCTATTCTGTACTCATTTTTCAGATCTTTAACTGTACCAGAATTTGTGTCTAAGCTGAAACTTATCCCCATGACTTATGCTGTAGAAATTGCTTTCATTAACTATCACGTCCTACACTTCTGAAGGAGAGTTTAAAAGGAGCTCTTTGAATGGATTCGTCAAAATATGGTGATCTGCTCTTAAGCCAAGTCTGAGATTTTCAAGATACACTAATGACTTGAACTGTCTGTTTTCGCATCACCAATTTAAAACTATTTTAAAGGATTGCGTTTCAATAAGTATTCTTTTAAAATTTGTCAATTCAAGTGTTTAGTCTGCTAAAAGCTTGATCCGAATCTGTGGCTTGAGTTACTCTGATAACATTGTATTGGTGCCATGAAGTAATTTACTGTTCTTCAGTGGGTTAAATTACAATGATAATCTAATTACTGTTTTTTCAATTCTCGGTGTGTTTTTTTCTTAAGATCTAACAGCAATAAGTCTTCAGAATGTTTTCCAATAGGTTAAATTTTCACCTAGTATTACGCTTCTAAAAGGCATCATACAGAATATTTTTGGAACCTTTCAGATTATCCATATAGTCTTTCTTGAGCATCTGATGCATACATCTTTTCCCAACACTTGAAAGGATGGGAAGTTAAGTTAACCTTTATTTTACATTTGGAAAACTGATGTACCTGAGGCCAGATAGGAAGGCTGAGCAGAGGAGTGCCTTGAAGTTGTCTCCCTGATTTCCCTGGCAGACTTAGGCCTGGGAAAGTAATTGTTTGCCCATTCTGCACTAGCTGCACTGGCAAGAGGACGGCACTGTCTGTTTCCTTATCTCTGCGGTTACCAGACATACAGGCTGAATAGCACACATTTGACAGTTCAGATGTTATGGAATTCTTCCCCTTCAGCAGCTTTTCCTCTTATTCTAGAGAAGGAGCATAGTAACGGTAGAAGGGTGCAGGAAGCAAACTATTCACCTTTGCTCCTGACAAATTGAGTCAAGCTAAATGGCAAGTTTTATTTTCCTCACTGCAAAATAGGTATTAAACAAATTACAAGTTCATCTCAATTTCACTGAAATCAGACATTTTTGTGTTCATACTTAAAATACTTTGGTAAATTGACTCTTTACCATCAGATCTGTAGTATTCACTACACTTAAGTATTTATGTAGCACTGTATATCAACCTTAAATTGTCATGTTTCTAATCATTTATTTAATAAAAATTCATTTTTATCACCAAAGTGAATGTGTGAAAAATCAACCTTGCAGAAGCATTTACAATGGGTTCAAAAAAAGAATCAGAGATACAATATTTGAGTATTATATAAAAGCCATTTTGTCTGATAAAAATCACTAGTTGTCAAATTAGCATATTTCATTATGTTTTTCAGCCTTCACTCTGAAAAAAATAAATTATGGAGAGGTTGTCAAAAACTACAAAAAAGATTCTGTCTAGTTTGATTTAATATGATTCTAATTGGGTTTGTACGTATTGGATATACTGTTTTCAGCAAAGGTATGACTATCACTATAACCAATTATTTTGAAAAACTGAATTTCTGCTTGATTACTTAAAAAATACAATTAGAGTACTGCAATTACCTGAACTATCGCATTACCAGCAGAAACCATTAAGTGCTACATTTACTTTTTCCCTGATCTATTTTTCAATTGTACCTTAATTAAAAAAAGTTAATTTAAAGGATACTGTCAGTCTCCTCACTTTCTATTTGCACCAGTGTTCTTACCAGCAAAAAAATGAACTCTATTAAAAGAGAACATAATTTAAAAATTGATTCATCTCCTACTGATCACTGCTCAGCTTTATTGTAATACAGTGTGCTGGAATATATTACTAAGGCAGGAGCAGTCAGAACACCTGGATGAGCTTGTCTTGTAGGACAAAACATGGAGGTTCATTATCAGGAATAACCCACCAATGAAGAACACACTGCTGAGGGCGTGAGATCTCCACTTTTAAAATGCCACACACCTGGCTAATCCCACCCTAAAGCAAAGGAGTGGGGTTGATGGACCTTTTAAGATGACTTCCAATCCTGTTTTTCCATAATCCTATGGTTTCATGACAGGAATCTGCAAAATGTATTGACCAGCCTTTTAGATTATTTAAAATGAGCAAAGACTCTGGAATGAACATTCACTTGCCTCTAATCCAAGACCTAATTTTTTGTTATCCAAAGGTGTACTTATTATATAAGCAGGCAATTTGAGTGGTTAGGAAAAGACTTTGCGAAAGCACTTTCCAAGCTAACTTGAAAGAGAAGCTATAGTTTAGGCAGAGAAAGGGAAAAATTGTTTCTGTGACATAATTTCAAAAGAACATTAGAGCATTCTGATTTTCGAGATGTGATATTAAGGAAAAGGAACCAAGGGTCACAATATGTTTTTTTTTTGCAAACCCATTGGCTGGTATTTTTGAAGAGTGAGAGGTTAGACATAATTATTCCTATGGACTGCTCTCTCTATACTCATACCTCTGCTGTCTCTTAGATGTCCAGCTATTGCATTTTTAGTTCCCCTGTGACGATAATATATTCCTATTATAAATATCATATATCTGATATGCCTGGATGGATTCATAGCTGGATTTCCTAGATGCCACAAAGAACAGCAACCATAAGATCCAAGGAAGACTAGTTCCTCAGTAATGCAGGCAATAATTAAGTGAAGCTTTCATGTCCTAAGCAAGTTTCCTAATCTCTTCTTAATTTTCCTATTTAGTATCTTCTTTGACCACCATGTTACATATCTTCCAACAATTTTTTAATAGCTCAGACAATCTCTACCCAGGGAAACTCCTTTAGCAGTCCTGGCGTGTCATGGGACAGTTATGGGGTGGGTTGTGACCAGAACTGGCATGGATACACAAAGAACTTTAAAAGCTCTATTGCATGTCTTATGGAAGTTTGGCTCTCATGTAAGATTTCTGATATATGTGGCTACCTACCATTTCTGATCAATTAGTTAGTTACATGCCACTGGCAGATGGTGAGTTAGACTCAGTTATAGATGTGTAAGTTAGCATTTGCATGTCCCACACAGATATGAAATGAGTACAGAAAGTTGCATCGTATTCCCCAGGAACATATTCCTGACAGTTTATCCTCATTCTCTGTACTGGTCTGAGCAGTCTAGCAGTGAGCTCTGGAAGGCAGATCAAAGCTGAGGTCCGAGGACCACAACAAACAGCCTGTTTCTCCAATGTGATGGGCATCTGTACAAGAGTGGAAGTCTATTTGTGCAAGAGACAGACATTTATGGGATACTTCTATCTTTTCCAGAGTGCCTATGCATAGTAAGACCAAAAATAAAACCCTGAATCTAAAAAAAACCCCAAACCACCCCCAACCCCCTTAGAAAAAGTACAGGAAAAAAAAACAAAATCTGTCAAACCCCAACTCTCTATTATTCAAGACTAATGCAGGGAAAATAAAGCTGCAGAACAAGCTGCAGTTATTATGTTACTCAATATGAAACACTTCGAGCATCAAGCTCAACAATTTTCATTAGGAAGGATTTCTCAAGTTGCAGATTTTTTTTTTTTTTTTTTTTTTTTTTTTTTTTTGTCAGAACTATTGAGGTATCACAGATTTGGACATTCAGATCAGAAGTAAGAAACTTTGAGTTCAAAACCAGAGGTGTCACCATTCACACCAGAAAATCTGAGTTGTATTGCCTGTTCCATGCTTTTGTGACTCCCGGGCTGCTTGAGTTTCCTTACAGCAGAAGTCCTGGGTATTCTGGATTAGGTCTGATAATCCAGTATCTCACAAGTGGGAGAGACACCTTAGGAAGATTTTGCATTCATTCTGTTGCTGATCAGTAAATTTTCTAGAAGTGTCATGTAATTCTATAAGGCAGAAATAGCATTATGCCAGTAACAGCAGGAAAAGTAAAGGTGGGAACATTTAGCAGTACAAGATTCAGATCTGGGTGATGTCCCTGCCCTCCACTGTGTGAGGCTGAATAGCTTGGACAAGAGTTTTTAATGAAAATCCCAACTGCAGCACTTGCAGTATGATGCAGGCCAAGTGATGGCCTTGGGCATACCAGATAATAGGAACAATTCTCCTGTGCTTTTGTGAAAAAATCCAAATACATCTGTGTTCTTCAGTTTTGTTGTCTATGGTAGATAATTTTTCCAGTCAGATTATCAAAGACACTGCATAAAGCAATATATTATTTTAATGGATTCTCCACATTAATGATAGTTCTTCAGTTGCAGAGAGGTTGTTCTGTGCCAATGTTCTAATTTGTTAAATTTGTCATTTTATAGCCACAGTAAGCCACGAAGGCATGCTTGAAATTTTTTCTTTTCTTTTCTTTTCTTTTCTTTTCTTTTCTTTTCTTTTCTTTTCTTTTCTTTTCTTTTCTTTTCTTTTCTTTTCTTTTCTTTTCTTTTCTTTTCTTTTCTTTTCTTTTCTTTCAGTTGGTCAACGTAAAATTTATGATGCTACCTGGAGTAAATAGTTTACAGCATCATTTCTGCAGTGCTGAAATGAAAGCCTTCACTGTTTTTAGCATGTTGGTTCTTTTCTGAGAGTACTAACAAAGAATGTAGACTGTAGATGAAAGACTTCAGTAACTTGAAGTCATATTGCTATGTTGCATCTCAAACTTGAAGACAAACTGAACATTTTGAAGCCAACATTTTGTCCCTGAAATCTCACTGACACAGCTTATCTCAAATATTCATGGTTTCCTAGCCATTAGAGTAGAAAAGAAAATTGATACAGAGAAAATAATTTCCCCCTCCAGTGTTAGAAAATAACCCCATAATCATAGGTCATTTAGCAGTTAAAATCAATACAGCACTAACTAAGAAAAATTTGAACACCTAAACTCTGAAAAAAAAGTCAGAATAAGCTACCATTTCCCAAGCATCCTAACATCGTTGAACCTATGGGAACGTCTTTGTGCTTAAAAATCAGTGATGTGGGTACTTCAGCTTGAACTTAGCATAGAATAATTTTGAAAGATTAAAAGAGAGCTATTAATTATTTCTACAAGTCAGATGAAAAATCCCAACAAAATCCTCTGGTGGAGTGTGCAACAATATATATTGCTGTGATAAAAGTGAGGATGCTGATTTCAAGTGGCTCTAAGTGTGCAAGGTGAAGAAATGGGTAATTTTATTTTGCTTCCTTGGCTTTGTCAGTAAAGCTGGAAAAGTCTCTTCCAGAATGATGAAGAAACCTGCTTCACAACAAGGTGACCCTGTTGGAACACCCCTTTCTTCTACTTAGTGCTACAATGAAAGGCATCCTTTAACAGGATGGAGTCTTTCAGTCAACACCCAAGACCTGACTCAAAGTGTAACAAACATTTCTCTGACTTCTAAATAGATAAAAGGCTACATTGCAATTCTAGAGAAAGAAATTATCTTTCATAATTAAGTGGATCATTTTGGTACTGATTTAAAGAAAAAACACATTCATATTAGTGAAATAATAGTTCTCCCAAACGAGAGAAGACATTTCTATAGGAAATGATGTTCCCTACAAGTCCTGGACTTAACACTGGCTTCAGGTACGTAAAATCCTCTAATTAGATGAAGTAACAACATCTGAAATAAACTTTACAAAAGGAAGGTAGATTAAAAGAAAAAAAACCTCAAAGAAAACCCATTCATGCAACTCTTTTAAAAAAAAAAAAAAAGCAACTGCGTGGAAACTTATAAAAAAAGCTTAAAATAAGAATTTGGCAGAGTTGGGTTTATTAAAGATTTTATATAGCTATTAGCCCTAGCATCTAAAACCAAGTCTAAAAGATGTACATGCAACTTGAGTTGATGATAATATTGTTTTTTCCTATAGCAAGTGAACAATCCAGTAACTTTAATTTAGCAATAAACTGGATCTGTTAACCATGTTACTTTGATCTTAACTTTGAATAGCATATCTTGCCCTGCATCTCAGAAAGTCACCGTTGTAGATAAAATGAAACCTCATAATTTAATCATTCCTATTAGGTGTTGGGTGTTTTGTGGTTTTTTTTTTTTTTTTTTTTTTTTTCCCAATGGAATAACCCCTCTATAGCTGCTATTCTATTTGAATTGTTCCATCTTTATCCACAAATCTCTAGTCATTAGTGTGGATCATGAAGGCAATACCAAGTGCCCTTTACTAGCATGGAAAATAAGCAATGTTAAATCTCCAATTTTTTTTTGCTGCCTTTTGATTAACCCCTTTTTTATTACTATTTCATAGTTTATTCATGGTAAAGAAATGTAAAAAAAAAAGCCAAAATCTCCTTAAAACACTCCTTAGGACTTGTTTTCATCACCACTGGGCTTGTTACTGGTATATGAAAAAGAGAAACTGGACCTCCTTTATGTTTCATTGTAAGTCCAAATACCATAATGAAACCCCCAAATTATTGACAGTATGTTTCTACCACTGCTTTTAACCTTTCAGTTAGAGACAGTGAGTTCTGTTTATGCAATCCTTGATACTTAAAGAAGAGACTGTGCTCAAAGCTTGTTTTTCCCCTATGAAATGCCTGTCTGAAAATACCTAAGCATTTCACAGCTGGTAAAACAAGCAATTCCTGGATTAATCTCAATTTATTTTGAGCACTGCCACTTCTTGCTGTGTGTTCTGAGAGTCAGCCAGTTCACTGAATACTGCAATTTCCTTCTCAAAATAAGTCTGATATAAACTGTCTGATGGGGGTTTCTCAAAGTCACTACAGTGGTCCCAGGTTACAAGGCACTGTGGAAGAACTACAGGTTTGTGTTTTGCAGGAGGCCAAAATCATGATTTCTCTCAGCTTACAAGCTATTCCATGAATCAAAGTGCTTTGTGCAATCCTGAAATGAAAAATGTTACATTTAAAAAGTTATTATTATGAGGTTTTGCCTCAAAGCTGTTAAAAGCTCATATTTCTTTTGGATAGAGGTGGTTATGAGATTTTAGCTGTAATGCAAAAGAAAATGTCTTGCACTCTGTTGAGCTTAATATCAGCTGGTTGGAATTGGCATAGCTTCCTCATAAACCACAGTGACCTCCAGAAAAATTATTTGCTCAGTGATAAGTTTGAAAGGTCTGTGCAATGACACAAGTGGACCCAAATATACCACACTGGGACTACAGCAGCATGCACTGATATTTTCCCTAGAAAACTAGATGTAAGGGGGACATATAAGAATTTGACCTTTACCAGTACTTCTGAAGTGTTATTTCAAGTACTGGTCATAAATCACATGCATTTTTTTATTACTGAATTTATCTACAGGCTCCAAACCCATGGAACTTCAAATGGACTCCACATTCCATAAATGTTTGCCAGTGCATAGGCTCAAATGAAAACAAGTGAACATCACTCTACTATTAAGGACACAT